>NC_141909.1:64845932-65145932 GCF_057802395.1 Ceratotherium simum simum
GCGCCGGGGCCACTTTCATTCGGTATTCCATTCATTTTCCCTCCATTAATGGGCCTATCCTTGTTGCTTGGTCAGCATTAAGTCTCAGTGCATGAGCTCCCTTTTTTTTCTTTTCCACCCTCTGAGGAAAGAAGTTATCAGCAAAGCAAGTCAGCAGTCAAGAATCTTCCAGCTGCTCTGTGGCAGGCACAGTAAGACATGTCGATATTTGGATAGCTGATGACTTTCGTCATGACTACATTTTACTTCTGTAATTTGAGGGAAGCATCCAGTTTGCTGCTCTCTGTGTCGCTGTGGTTAATAAGACAACAGACACACACAAAAGGCCCCAGCACGCGGCATATCTGCTCAGCGGTCCTGTTGTATGTAAAATCCTGTGTCTGCGACTGACCAAAGGATGTGAGCCTGATAATCAAGCCCGAAGTTCTTCGTGTAGAGTCAAGGAAATGTGATTCTCATTTTTAACCTCTAATCTCCTTTTCATCACATGAAATGTACCTGAAATACACATCCAGCAAATGGTAGGTTAACAGTAGAACCTGGCTGTGTGTGATATTTGGTATTTCAGGGCACTCTGAAGTTCTGCTTTCTAAGATTCAATTCAAGATAAAAGGAGCACATACGTATTGCAAGGCACAGCCCTGAGAGTGAGGTAGTTTAAAAATAGGGAGTCTTTACTTCAAACTTGGAAGCAGTATTGATTGAAGCTCTGAGCAATGGCCTTTGTTTCTGTCTCTGGATTTGTCTAAATGATCTGTCTAAAAGGCTGCAGGCACCGTATGCTCACTCACACCTATGAAGGCAAGACAGTTATTAAAAGAAAGGAACAGAATGGGTGTCTGGAGACACAGTTTTAGGATTATGTAGAATTTGATTCTGGGCCTGTATTTTCAGGTCGCACCTGGGTCCAATATCTCCAGTTGCATTTTCTCCACAATGAGCACTGCTGGCCCACCGGTTGTCCTCCCCCAGTCCTGAAGTCATTCTCAACCCTAGCTGCACAAAGAAACCACCTTGAGCACTAAAGAATACCAATGCCCAGGCCCCACACCCAGAGAGTCTCATGTGACTACATAGGCATCAGTGGTTCTCATGGGCAGTCAGGGTTGAGAATCTCTGCTCTAGAGACCATCTACACCTCTGGCAGGAGGCATCTAAGGAGATGGAGGTGAACACTGGCTCAGTATTGCCATAGCTGTTGCTGTTGTCTGGCCTTGACATGGCTACAGTTTTTGAGGCTGGTTTCTCTACCAGCATCAAAGACCCAATCTCCTTTGACCCACTTCTGGTGACAGAAGTCCAGCTTTCTTTCCCTGTGGCTGAGTTTGCAACTTGTTAATCTGCCCAGTTCATCACAGTCTCTGGAAGACCGACCGGAACTCTTTATTTTTTGTTTTATGTTTCGCCCATGGAGGATTGGAGCCCGGCTTGGTGAATTGCCACTAGAATTCCTTGGTGCTAACTAGGTGTCTATATAGCACTATTCCTGAGTTCGTCCTTTCAGTATTCTCTCTCCCAGGACACACTTTTGCCTCTGTTGGGTGTCCTTGATATGAGGGCTGGTCAGCACAACCACCGGCTGCCATGTTCTCAAGTAGCTTTGTGCTTGGTTGATTTGACCCACTGCACTTGAGGGTAGGTCTTATCTTGTTTTTCCCTGTTTGTTCCAGCTGAGAAGCTGGGTCGAGTTCTTGATTTGGGCCCCTTCAGATCTCCTTCCCTCTCCTCTAACTATAGGTCATTGAATACTACAAGGCCCTTTAGATGATGAAAGATATTAATTCAAATGAACCCATTTTGAGGACCAGGCTGCTGGGCATTGTGCTCCTGGACAGGGAGGGTGGATTTGAACCTTTGGAGGATTCTGATACATCCTATTTTACATTGAGATCACTGATTTACAAGGCTAGGAAGCCTTTCTTGCGTGGGCCATTCCTATGAATCTCTCCATTTGGTGAGTCCAGTGGTTAGTGCATGACCTAGTGGCACCATAGGTCTGTAGGCAGTGGCTTGAATGTTAGAGATTTGCTTTGGGTAGATTCAACCTCATTTAAGTGTTTTTTTCTTTTTTAATAATACCCAGAGTGCTTCATGTATGTCCTATCTTTCCTCCAGAAGTCTAGGTATGAGGATTTGTAGATGCTCACTCTCTTATTGACATAGAAGGAAAAAGTATGGTGCTCCCTTAAAAATCACAGGAAGAGTAGGAATGGATGAGAGCTTCTATTCTCAGCCTTGAGGTATATTTCTCTTATATCATGCTTAGTGTCACAATTTTAGCTGGCAAAAATGCTTAGAAAAAAATTACCTATTAGTGTTCAGTAAGTAAGGATTTTGTTTGCTGTAAAAACCACGACTTGAGGAAATTCCCCTGGTCTAATTGATCTGACATCAGTTGCAGATGGAGGGGGAGATGTAGAAGAAGAAAAACTAATTTTTGGTAACTCTTTCAATATTCAGAGTGTTCTGGGTCTTTGATGCTGATCTAATCAGTAATTTGAGGAAAAAGTCCCTGCTGGCTCCACTGAAAAATTTATATATTCAAAAGCCAAATTTAAGGCATTAAATTTGTGACTCTTTAGAAGAGAATTTATTGTAGAATTTCTATAGTTAGCAAACTCCTCAAATATATTTATATTTGAATTGGACTTGTAAAATTTATAATTCTATGTATGTAACATTTCTATAGACATGTTTGTAATCTGTGGTTTTGAGGCAACATGGTAGAAAGACTTATTTTAATGTAATTATTTACATTTTGGTAGAATGTTGCTGATCTTCCCAGATTTGATTGTTTTAAAGTAAGTGGGTTTTTTTTTTTTTTTGTGAGGAAGATCAGCCCTGAGCTAACATCCGTGCTAATCCTCCTCATTTTACGGAGGAAGACTGCCTCTGAGCTAACATCTGTTGCCAATCCTCCTCCTTTTTTTTCTCTCCCCCCAAAGCCCCAGTAGATAGTTGTACTTCATAGTTGCACATCCTTCTAGTTGTTGTATGTGGGACCCTGCCTCAGCATGGCCAGAGAAGCGGTGCGTTGGTGTGCGCCGGGATCCGAACCCGGGCCACCAGTAGCGGAGTGTGCGCACTTAACCGGTAAGCCAGGGGACCGGCCCTAAAGTAAGTGGTTTTTATGGGAGGTTTGGTTTTTGTTATTGTTGTGGGTTTAAAGGGAATTAACCAGAACCTGGTTATGTTATAGTATTCAAAAAAGTCACTAAATAGCTTTGAGTACTATTTGTCTGTCACTTGACCCTTTCTGAGTGAAAGCCTCACTTTATAGTGATATGTACTGATTTGGCAAATCTTTTGACAGGCAAGTTGAACTGTGACCCCAAGGAGAGAAACCTAGTTGGATCAGCTTGTGGAAGTCATGAGTTGTAGGGGTGGGGATTTGGGATTTGCTGAAAGCTGATGCAAGGCAGGGGTATCTGACTTCTTTTCCTTTATTTATTTTTTAATAATTTTATTTATTTATTTCCCCCAAAGCCCCAGTAGGTAGTTGTATCTCATAGCTGCACATCCTTCTAGTTGCTGTATGTGGGACACGGCCTCAGCATGGCGGGAGAAGCGGTGCGTCGGTGCGCGCCGGGGATCTGAACCCGGGCCGCCAGCAGCAGAGCACGCGCACTTAACCGCTAAGCCACGGGGCCGGCCCTTCTTTATTTTGTAAATTAAATAGTCTTCAGTGGTGTTTTGTTTTGTGATAGCTGCTTTTACTTTTGGTAAGAAAGAAGTGCTTCTGAGAAACCTCTCTTTATAGGTACTGACAGATAATTCTAAATTACATTTTTGAGCTCTTATATAGTTTACTATTTTGAATTTAATTCTTAGCCCTAAAGAAAATAGAAATATCAGGATAATATTGTATAGCAAATGCACTTTTGCCTGCCCTTCTAGCTTTCTTAGTTATGTATATTGGCTCACAATTAACATTGCTAGTGAACATGAATATGTCTTTCAAATTCACCCTCGACCAGTTGTATCACGATCAATATAATAAATAAAACTGTATGCATCATGTGGAAACTTTTATCATCAAGATAGAAATCCAGTTTGAACTCCACATCCGTTTTCTCTTAACAGGTTTTTGTGTACACAAATTGATAACATAACTTACCTCCACTATGCTCTTAGCATGTGTAGACATAGTTTTAGGATTATATAAAATTTGACTCGTTTGGATGGTATGAAGCAAGATTATTAGAAATAAACCCCAGTTTTAAAATATTTACATATTTTAAATAGTTTCTCGCATACTTGGGCTCTGATTTTCCAAGCATCGACTTTGCTTAACACCTGTTTTATTAATTCGTTGTCACGTTGAAACCAAATAAGTTTTGGTTCTGCTGGTTCATCGGTTCTCTGGGTGTTCCATCATGGACTGGATGCTCTTCATCATTGTCCATCTTCAGGGAGCATCAGCACATACACCTGTTTGGGCCTTATCTCCAGAGATCCTGATTCATTAAATCACAGGTGGGTGCGTGAGCATCTGCGTTTTTGAAAAGCTCTCCAGGTGATTCTAATGTACCCCAAAGGTAAGAAACTCTATCTTAGAAGGGCTCAAATAAACACCAGAGAGGTGTGGCCTTTAGAGACTTTCCCAGTCCTGAGATTTCTTATAGGTTGGTCCAGTGTGAGGTATCAGAAAGTTTTAGAAAGATTTAGAAAACTTGTGAAGATAAGAAGTGAACAAACAGAAAAATATACTTTATAAAAGAATCCTCTATCATTCAGAAGGATTTTCTACAGGGCTATTTCAAATAGAAAGCTCCTCTAGTACATTCATAATATAAATGTAAATTGTTAAAAAAATGTGAAAAGACTGACATATAGTTTTTTGAAACACAGCTACTGGGAACAGTAGCCAGATTTCCCAGATCTCTTGTCTTTTACCAGAAAAGAAGTTGTTCAGGACCTGAAATGTTGACTTTTCAATACTCCAGGATCTGGGAAAACTAACTCAAAGTTTTACATTATTGTTATTAATAAAGAGGGTCCCATAAAGTTAAAATCAACAAACATGTAATACATTTTTCAACAAAAATGTAACAAACATGCAAATGTTTTTTATTATTGGCCTGTCCTCTCAGTTAACAATGCTTTTTATTTAAGCAGTTTATTCAATTTGCATCTCTCCTTTCCTTCCTTGTCACCACTTACATGTTAGTATGTCTAGAAAGGCAGTGTTGAGGGGCCGGCCCAGTGGTGCAAGTGGTTAAGTGCGGGCGCTCTGCTGCAGCGGCCCGGGGTTCGCTGGTTCGGATCCCAGGCACTGCTTGTCGAGCCATGCTGTGGTGGCGTCCCATATAAAGCAGAGGAAGATGGGCACGGCTGTTAGCTCAGGGCCAATCTTCCTCGGAAAAAAGAGGAGGATTGGCATCAGATGTTAGCTCAGGGCTGATCTTCCTCACAAAAAAAAAAAAGAAAGAAAGACAGTGTTGATGTTACTGAATGATTAAGTCAAATCATGGAAGCCTTTGAACTTTACTACTGCAAAGCATTTAAACTATATTCTTTCTTTTCTTTTTTGAGGAAGATTGGCCCTGCTCTAACATCTATTACCATTCTTCCTCTTTTTCTTTTTTCTCCCCAAAGCCCCAGTACGTGATTGTGTATCACAGTTGTAGAGTTATAGCCCTTCTATATGGGACACCACCTCAGCATGGCTTGGTGAGTGGTGAGTAGGTCTGCACCCAGGATCTGAACTGGTGAACCCCGGGCCACCGAAGCAAAAAGTGCGAACTTAACCACTGTGCCACCCAGCCGGCCCCTAAACTGTATTCTGCAAGTAGGCAAAGCCAATGAAGCAAGACGGTGACCTGATTAGATTCTCACTTGGGAAAGATCTACCTATGCTGGGTGAATTGGAGGAAGGGAAGGGCACCATGGAGATTGGAAGCCTAGTTAATAGATTATTTCAGCAGTCTGAGCTAGAGATGATGATATAGGCCTACCTAAAGCTAGGGTGGGTTGGGTGGAGGAGGTGGGGAATAGATATGGTGACCATATAATTTATCCTTCCAATCTGGACCATTGTGAACGTGAAAGGAAGCACTGTTAATAATTACCCTAGGACAACAGGCATCAACTGGAACTGTCCTAGACAAACATATATCGGTACCTTTGTGAGGAGAAAGGCGACAAGCTCTAGGGACCTTCAAGAAGCTGAGGGCAGTAAGTTGGACAGAAATTTGGATCTGGAAAATGTCTGGGCTGGAAGGATGTATTTGGGATCTTCAGTATAAACAATAGTGATAAAAGTTGATGCCTGGATTCTTGAGGTTATTTCAGACTTTGCGTAAAGAAAAGGAAGCCAAGGACTTTGTATCTATTGGTAAAATCAGAGCAAAAAAAAAGCATTTTTTCATCTGATCCTCTGAAAATCTTGAATGCTTAGAGCATGAGCAGATCGGGTTGCTTTTTTCCCCCTCCCGTCTCGTGAACATTCACTGGCTTAACATGTGGTATCTTCATTATCCTCTTTGTACTACATTATTTTTTTTCCTTTCCAATCAGCAAATTGCATTTTAAATAGTCTGGGGTACTCAGGAACTAATTATGTAATTTAGAAGTGTAAAAGTTCTCATTACCCCCCCACAGTCTGCAGTATTTTTCTTTGGAACCCTCGGAGCACTTGGCAAGCCTTTCCCTTTAACACCATGGTAGGGTTTCTTTAAAGCAATTTCTAGGAAAAGGTATTATTTTTGGATCCCGTGGGGACATCAGAATGTGTTTTTTTTTTTAACCTCCTTCTCTCCTTAAAACTACATAGCACACTAATATTTCCAATATGAAAAATGTAAATTGCCGTCATGTAGTGTGCTTTCCGTCAATAGAATGATACGCAGGCTGATTTAAGAGACTGTGTAAAATGTTGGACAGATGATGTGATATAGCTCCCTCCTGTGCTGGCACTTTTGATGTTTGCTTTGTGTTTTGACTATTGTCTTTGGGATTGTAAATTACTCCGGAAAGCTCATCAGAGTAAATTAAATTCAACATCTAATTTTCATCAAGGTTTTTGTTTTATTCAGTTTTACTGTTCAGCTAATCGAGGCTTACAGAGGTCAAATGCCTTGGCCAAGGTCGTCTAGCATGTCAATGTCTTAGCTCAGATGAGTTTTCTTTTAGTCCCTGTGGATTCCTGTATTATTCATTCATCAATCTGTTAATTAACATCCAACTCATCCTTGTTGCTCTCCTGATGAACTGGCTGTGTTTAAAAGCCCTCAGCACCCTTTATGGGAAGTTTATGGGAAGTCTGCACACTCATGCGTTATCTTTTATCTGCAAACGAGAAACATATAGGGATCAATTATGATAATCTCCTGCACGGTAGATGCAGCTCTCTAGGGATTTGTTACCCCTCGCCAGCAGAATCTAGCTGTGGGCCGCTCAGGCTCACCACCAGGATGCCTGTGTGGGGTGGGAGATATGTCATGGGCTGTCTGGTATTTGAAGCTGGCATGGCAGAAGGCAGGATGGCCTGTAGATAAATTACTTCATTTCAGGGGCACGAAGCCTTTGCCGGGAGAGAAATGTTTTGCATTCATTTCCTGGAGGCTGCTTGGAAGTGTGGCATAGCTGTTAAATTTTTGTTGCTGCTGCTGAAGGGCTTTGTCTGCCCAGATACCAAATATGAAGCTCACAGGAATCCAGCTAGGAGACTATTCCAGAAGGATTAGACAATAGGAACCCGTGATTAGGCTCCATAGTCTTGAGCCTTCTAGGATATGCTAGCATGTAAAACACTTTGAAAAATTCCTTGGTTGAAATTTAATTTAAGTGAATAGCATGAATAAAGAGAAAGGTATACTGTAATTATGTATAACTTTTAAGGTATGAGTTCATCTAAAACTATACTCAAGCTAGTTTTTTCTTTCCTGTGAAACTGTATTCCCATAGTAATTTATTTTTTTATGAAAGCAAATGTTTTTTATTATTGGTCTCCCTTCTCAGTTAATAATGCTTTTACTTAAGCAGTTCCTTCAATTTGTGTCTCTCCCTTCCTTCCTTTATCACCACTCACGTGTCCTTGTGGCTCGGAAGACAATGATGTTAATGTAGGGCCAGTCCCTAAGCCAGTTAATCACCTACCTCAGCACAGATAGCTCGGGAGCTGCTTTGCTGTCAGGCAGAGATAAATTAGAAAGGGAGAAAGATGATTTAAAGCAGTGCCTACAAATGATTATCAAACAAAGGCAAGCATTTAGGAAGCTGTTAAGCTGGAGGGAAATTCCCAGAAAGGATATGGCGACAGACTTTATCTCACAATAAGGGCAAATGGTAAAAATAAAGTGTCGGCCCAGGCACATTTTACGTCAGTTCAAGTGACTAAAGTCCAATTTGGCACAGCAAATGTTTGCATCATATGCTGTGAAATGCACGACCTTGTTTCCTGACGCTGATTTATAGCTTTGCGTGCTTCGAGCTTTGTTTTGCTGTCTGAAAAATCCTGGACCCCCGATGGAAAAGTGGGCACAGCCTGAAGTGGCTGCAGACGTTTTGAGGCGCATCACTTCTGGAAGGCAGCAGGGCACATCCCTGGTTTGGATGGCTTTGTGAGTGGAGCAAAAGGGCAGGGACAGTATTTTGTCAGAAAAACCATAAGGTGTAAAGCAGAATACGATTCTTTGCAGGTGAAGTGGGTAGACTTGTTAGAGGTGCAACCACTCTGTTTAAAGGGGATTCAGGTCTCATCAGGATCAAGTGAAATTCAACAGCAGTGCCTCAGACGGCCCTAAAAGCAACGCGTAGGACTGTTTTGGTGGTTATTTATTGATTTGATCTATTCCTGCAAATGCCTAGAAAACTCACATGTTCATCTTACACATTCTTCGAGCCTGTTTCTGATATGGGGCGTTTCTTGGGGGCTAGGAATCCTTATCCTTTAGCACTTCACTATTTTTCTTTTGGTTTTTGGCTGGCTGGAATGAAAAATTTTACATCAGTCAGTTGTGTCCTTGGTTGGCTCTTCAGCTTTGGGAATATTCAGTTCTTTCTTTTCCCTGTAAGAGCAGAAGTGCATTTACATTTAAGTCGGTGCTCTGCTGCTCCGTCCCTGCGCCTGGATTTGGAGCTCTGCTGAGTTGACAGGAGGCATGCCTTTCCCTCCTCCCATCCCTTGGCACTCAGTTAACTTCAGCGGAATAATAATGAGCTACTCCGGCGGGTTTTGTGGCTCACATTTCTTTGGTAAATTTTGTTTTCACATGTAGCATGGTGTTCCTACTTAGATTATTGTGGTCGCCATTTGTAACCTGCTTTCCAGAACAGATGCGAATGTGGAGCCAGGGGACCAGTGTTGATGCCAGACCACTTTTCCTTTATCAATGTGAACAGTGAGCAGACTAATCAGGCTTCAGGAGAACACTTTCAGTCATACACTGAACACTGCTGAGCCACAGTGCAGAGAGAGGCTGAGGCTCTGTCTGTGCTTTCAGAAGAGACCTTGCACTGAGAGCTTCGTCGCTGTGCCTCCAGTCCTCCTTTTAGTCCAGTTTTTAGTCCAGTCATAACCAGGGAAATAAGAGGGAATGCAAAAGGCTAGAGCTTGAGGGGACTTTAGAAGTCGTCTTTCTAGTCATTCAGTTCACAGATGAAGGAAGTGACCCCAGTTACTTTAATTGGGCCAGTTTCAATAATCAGTGCCTAAGACTGGGTAGGAATGTGAGTCTCCTGACCCTCAGTCTAAAACATTCTTCACTAATCGCTCAGCTTCTCATCGAGATGAGTGTAACGACTAGGAGTAGGGATTACAGAGATTAATCATGGGATTTCACAAAGCAGGTTGGAAAGAGTGGGCTCATCAGCTTTTTTGACAGGTTCTCAGAGTTGGAAAGAGGGGAGCATTCTTGAAAATTCCATAAAGATCTGAGTATTAGTCTCTGTAACAGCTTTTTTATTTTGCTTGGAGAAATCTGACCTCTCGCATTCATTATTAGTCAGGAGACACATAGCTGTTCCTGGGCAAGCCATTGCTTTGCCACTTACTTCAGCCTCCTCGCGGGTAACGTCAGAAAATAGTCCTCATCACCACAGGTGGGAGATGATACGAGCCATCCACTCTGTCCTAAGTTTCTTGTGTATGAGGCTGATCATTCTGAGGCTGATCTAAACCAGTGGTTCTCAAAGTATGGTCCCCACACCAGCATCAGGGTCACCTGGAGACTTGTCAGAAATGCAAATCCTTGGGCCCCATCCCTGACCTCTTCTGTCTCACAAACTCTTGGGTAGAGTCTAGCAGTCTGTGTTTTAATGAGTCTTCCAAGTGACTCTAATGCACGCTAAAGTTTGAGAACCACTGATCTAAGCAACTCTTTTTGGCTTTCCTCTGGCATAGACAGTAGTCATAGAACTAGGTTAAAAGGGAACATTTGGATGAGAATAGACTAATATTCACCAGTAACTAATTATCACTTAAACTTCGAGAAGGAGAAACAAATGTTCTGAGCTCTAGTCTGTGTCTTTATTATTAGCTATATTAGGGGAGTCATGAGAATCTGTACCCAACTAGAAGCTCTGCAGGGCAGGGGCCACACCAGGCATGTTCTGTAATATTTCCCTAGCATCTGTCACAGTCTCTGGAACACACTTGGGACTTAATTTTTCTTGAAGAATGAATGGATGAATGAATGAGTGACTGTCAAGAATGCTTTGGCACTATAGCATGTGGAAGAAGCATAAAATTGGACAAGGGACAAGTCCAAAGTCCAAATCTGATCCTCTTTAGCTGGGTAAACTTTGCTGAGTTGCTTATTCTTTAGGCTTGAGGGTCCTCATCTGTGTAATGATAGGATTGAGCTACAGTTGCTATTGGAGGTCTCTCCCGCTCTAACATGCAATCTTCTATGAAAGAGGTGCAAGCACAAGGTGAGTGTAGATAAAATCTTAAGCTCCATTAAGGCTTAGTGTAATTAGCCCTCTTCCATGAGGTTTCCCATGTCTCTATCAGTCCATCAAGATCTTCCTTTTCTAACATATTGATTGTATTTCTCTCTCTGCTCTTACTTGGAAGAAATGGAATATATTCATACTAAAGCTGTTGAGGACAGGGGCTAAATTGTATATATTATTTATCCCACAGTATACTAGTATAGTAGAGATCATATAATGCATACTCAATAAATACTTCCTGAGTGTAGTTGGAGAAAGGCATTATGTGAACTAATGAGGGTCATATACGTGTTGTGATCGTGAAGGTCAGGATCATAAAGGACTTAGAAGATGTGTGACCTTGGACAATGAAGTTTATTCTCTCTGAAGTTCAGTTTCCTACCTGTAAAGTGGAAATAATACTTACTTTATAGAGTTATGGTGAAGAATAAATATGTTGATATGAAAGCTTCTACTACAGTGCCTGGCACACAGTGCATGCTCAATAAAGTACAATTTACTTTCCTTATGTTCACATTTCCTCATCAGCTAGCTTTCTAAGCATTCTATAGAACATATATACTTATTTCTTCACTCTCAGAACTTTCTATCTTTATTAGTTTTAGCCCTTAACACTTCCAAAGACTATTTTGAGAGATTCAAATAAAGAAGACCACTGGAAGATGTAGAATGGAAATATAACCCAGAAGCAAGACTGAGTGTAGAAGATGAAACAAATTTGGGAGTATAAGAGATGAGAGCTGAGAAAATTTTACCTTGATGATTAGAATAAAAGAATTGCTTTAGGTCAGAATTCCATGAACGCCATAAGAAGAGTCATTCCCTTCTACTGCCAACTGGAAGTTATTTGATATAATCTAAAATGATTGAACCTAACTTAGGACAAACACTCTCACAACCAGAATTTCCAGTTAGTAAATTTTTTAATTTATTCACTATTATTCAAAAAATGCCTTTTGAACTTACAAGGGAAGAGAAATGGAGGTCAGGGAGGGCAAAGCCAGCAAATGGTGAGGATATTTCTTTTCTAGCAACACCCAGCACATCTTGGCCATAAGTCTTGATAAATGTGGTTTCCCTGGTGGCCAAGAGCAGAGAAATGAAAGGCAGAGCAATGTAGGCATGACTGGGTGGGCCTTTCTAACCCCTGCCAGCCATCTAAACCCTCCAAGGAGAAGGGATGGTCCTTAGAACAAAACTGGCAGGAAGATCCTGGATTCTTATCTTGTCTTCTTCCAGATTCCAAACATCCCATGCCCAGTCAAGCTGCCCTGACTGTTTTTAGAATTGAAGAGCAGTCTGAAGATATGAAAATTTTCCAAAACAACTACACAGAGTAAGATAAAAAAAAAAAGAGAACAAGATTGGCTCAATCATTTTGTAACTGATGACAGAGAGAGAAATTTGGTTTTATTTCTTATATATTTTACATACAATGAAAGGAAGGAATGAAAGATATTACTTGGTTTTCAGTCAAGGAAACAGATGCCACACAGACAGCTGTAGAGTCAGGGTGAGATGAGAGATAACGTGAAGACAGAGCATTAAGTATGAAGGAGAGGTAAGGATTGGGAAGTTGTTGACATTGTAGGTAAATATTTAAAACTTTATATGATCTTTATATTTATTGTCTTCAAATAAAAAAACATTTTAAAGATTTTATTTATTTATCCCCCCCCCCCCAAGCCCCAGTAGATAGTTGTATGTCATAGCTGTACATCCTTCTAGTTGCTGTGTGTAGGACGAGGCCTCAGCATGGCCGGAGAAGCAATGCGTCAGTGCGGGCCTGGGATCCAAACCCGGGCCGCCAGCAGCGGAGCGCGCACACTTAACTGCTAAGCCATGGGGCCGGCCCATAAAAAACATTTTAACCACTCATCCCACTTCAGAAGCAGAAAACAGTAGGTGTTAATAGATGGACTCAGGGTGAGTCTTGTGAACCACTTGTCAAGAGAAGGCAACTTTCAGAGAACTCACAGGCATTGGCTGGGTTGGGTGAGAAATGGAACAGGTAGATACTCCAGAAAGTGCTGGAAAATACTGAGTGGATGATAGGAAGTTACAATGGAGGGTGCAGGAAGGGACCCTATGTCGTTGTTATTATCGAGAAGCATTTCCAAAGGACAGCTCTGCACCTGTTTTTGTTCCATGAAGCAGATACCTAACAGCAGGCAAAATCTTACTATGGGGCACCAGAAAAATACACAGCAAATACCTTTTCAGTATAACTCTCAATCCAGAGAAAACCAGACTTTAAATTGGTGATCGATTTCAAAATATTACTAAAATTTAGAGAAAAAAATAGTCTTTCAATATCTTCCTAACCTTTGCCCTTTCTTTAAATACTTGAGGTTTTTCACAGAAAGAAAATAATATGACCTGAGGCTATTCATTTTTCATAAAGCAAGATTTATGTAATTATTCATAAAGTCAAGCTAATCGGTGTAGAAAGCTCAATTTTCCCCCATCTTTAAGTTGAACTCTTTGTTTACTTCTCTTATGCATTTATCAGGGATGATAATTACATTTTTTCTTTTGTTTTCGAACCGATTTTAATCAATTGATAGAGGTTAGGAACAAAGAAGCCATGATTGATTACTAATGCCTGTGGAAGGTGGGAGGAGGTATGTTAAGTCTATTTTTCATGCCTTGCAGTTCATTCTTACTTGTAAATTTTTATTTATTTATTTTTTTGGTGAGGAAGAGAAGCCCTCAGCTAAGATCTGTTGCCAATCCTCCTCTTTTTGCTGACAAAGATTGGCCTGGGCTAACATCTGTGCCCATCCTCCTCCACTTTATATGTGGGACGCCGCCACAGCATGGCTTGATAAGCGGTGCATATGTCCACGCCTGGGATCCACACCCGTGAACCCTGGGCTGCCGAAGTGGCGCACGTGAACTTAACCACTACACCACCAGGCCAGCCCCTCTTCTTGTAAATTTTTAATCAAGAATGACTGTATGTATAGTACTGTATTATTTTGAGAAATAAACAAATTTGGTAAACTGTTAAGATTTAATAAATTGGGAAGTGGATACAGCAGTGTTCATTATATTAACCCATGACTTTCTGTATATTTGAAATACTTTATGAGAAAATATTTTAAAAATAATAATCAAGGATACCAGTTCCAGTAATTTAATTTCAGGTTTAAGTTGCGTATTTCAAATTATGGTTTTCCTCTTCAACTGTTTTTTTTGTTTTGTTTTATTTTACTTAACTTTTCTAGCCAGGAAGCAAAGCTGTTCATGTCTGTAAAGAATACTTGCAGTTCATTCCTGTGACTCCTAACTTGTTACCTTATTCCCCATTCTTTCTTTTATTTCTCTTTTTCTGGAAAGATGCATGCTGATCTCTTTTTTTCTTTTTTTTTTTTAATTACTATTATTCTTTTGGCTGAGGAAGCTTCACACTGAGCTAATGTCTGATGCCAGTCTTCAACTTTTTTTTTTCCTCAGGAAGATTTGCCCTGAGCTAACATCTGTTGCCAGTCTTCCTCTACTTTGTCTATGAGCCACCACCACAGCATGGCCACTGACAGACAAGCGGTGTAGGTCCACTCCCGGGAACCAGGCTGGGGCTGCCGAAGCGGGAGTGTGCAGAACTTAACCACTAGGCCACCAGGGCTGGTCCCCTGATCTCTTGATTATTGTAGGGTTTGGTGAAGAATTTAAGTTTTAAATCCGGTGATTTCAGACTGATGTAAATAATACAAGTTTCCCAGATGCCCCATTCCTGCCTCCCAATGCTAAAAGTAAAAATCCTGGAGAGCAGGAGAGCAGGAGAAGCAGTTGCTTCTGGATGTTCAGTTTCTAGCGACCTACCCCTGGAGAGGGACAAAGTGGTGCTCTTGATGTTACTACAGACAACTCCACCCAGTTTGCCCCAGGGCAAAAGTGGCCCTTCTGGAAAACAGTGTCGTGTGAACAGGGGTTTTATAATTGGGAAAAAAAAAGAAGATAAAGATAAAGGAAACTTGAGAAGTGTTACTGATAAACCATGCTGCTCAGAATGTATAATTTGACAGACTTAACTCTGCCTTTAATGGGTGATGTTATCTTTAATTAGTTTTTTAATCTCCAGTGAGGGGCCTTGATTGTACAGTCGTCCCACTGTTTCGGGCGAGGGCAGCGGGGATTGGTTCCAGGACCCCCACAGATAGAAAAATCCACAGATGCTCAAGTCCCTTATCTAAAATGGTATAGTATTTGCATATCACCTACGCACACCCTCCCGTATACTTTAAATCACTAGATTGCTTATAATACTTAATATAGTGTAAATGCTATGTAAATAGTTCTTATACTGTATTGTTTAGGGAACAATGACAAGAAAAAAAAGTATGTACACATTCAGTACGGGTGCAACCATCATAGGCCTTTCCATCCGGGGTTGCTTGAATCCCCAAATGCGGAACCCACAAATACGAGGGCTGACTGTATAGGACCCCAGAACAGTGCTGTATTACCTTATTGTTACCATCTACAGAGCAATCAGTAACCACCAGCAGATGGGCAATTAAGTAGGATTCAGCCTTCCGTCAGGATTCTCTTTGAGCACAGTGAGTTCCTCTCCTGAAGCCTGTTCTATTTCTTAGAACCTGTCAGTTGTTCCTTTAATATTGTCTGGTTTATACCACTTATCCTTCTTTATTGATCATCTTGGCATTCCTAAAGAAAAAGCATTGATAACACTGGAATAGAAGGAAGTTTTAAAACAGTCAAAAATAAAAAATTTTAAAATAGTCAAATATAGAATAGTGAAATAAAAAATAATCAAATCAAAAAATATACATATGCAAAAAAAGAACTTCAGCCCATACCTCACACCATATTCAAAATTCATCCCAAACATTATATTTTTAAATGTAATACCTAAAACTATAAAACCTCTAGGAGAAAACAAAGGAAGAAATATTTGTGACCTTGTGTTAGGCTAAGATTTCTTAGATACGATATTTAAAGGCATGAGCCATAAAAGAAAAAATGACTAAATCTGACTTTGTCAAAATTAAGAACATCTGTTCTTTGAAAAACTGGGAGAAAATATTTGCGAATCATGTATCTGATAGAGGACTTGTCCCAAACATATAAAAACACTAAAGATCAATAATAAGAAAACAGTGTAGTTAAACACAGGCAAAATGTTTGAACAAAGAATATATATGGATGCAAATAACCACATGAAAAGATGTTCGACATCATCTGTCATTATGGAAATGCAAATTAGAACCACAATGAGATACCATTCAGCACCTGTTAGAGTGATTAAAGTTGAAAAGACTAACCATACTAAAGTGTCAGTGAGGATGTGGATGAACTAGAACTGTCACACACTGCTGGTGGCAATGAAAAATGGTACAAGCACTTTGGAAAACAATTTGGCAGCTTCTTTAAAAAGTTAAACATACACATACCATATTACCATACATATACCATATTACCCAGCCATTCCACTCCTAGGTATTTACCAAAGAGAAATGAATGCATATATTTGTACAAAGACTTGTATGTGAATGTTAATGGCAGCTGTATTTGTAATAGCCCAAACTGGACACAATCCAGACGTTCATCAACAGGTGAATGGATAAACAAATTGTGGTATATCCATTCACTGAATATTATTCAGCAATGAAAAGGATTTCATAGAAAGAATTTATGATACATGTGACAACATGGCTGAATCTCAAAATAATTATGCTGAGTGAAAGAAGCTAGACAAAAAAAGAGTACATACTGTGTGATTCCACTTATACAGAATTCTCGAAAATTCAAACATCTGTAGTGAAAGAAAGCAGATTAGTGGTTGCCTGGAATGGGGGAGTATGGAATGGGGCAGGGAGGAAGAGGATCATGAGGAAACTTGATGGGGTGATGGATATGTTTATTTTCTTCATTATAGTGATGTTTCTACTGTTATATACACATCCAAATGTATCAAATTGTACACTTTAGGATCAGCTTACTGTATATCAATTATACCTCCGTGAAGCTGTTAAAAATAAAGGAAGGGAAAGGAAAGGATAAAGGGTATGAAAGAAAGAAAAGAGGAAGGAAGGAAAGAAGGAGGGAGGAAGGGGAAGGAAGGAATGAAGGAGGGAGGGAGGGAAGGAGGGAGGAAGAAAGAGGAAGAGGGAAGGAGGAAAAAGCCTGGAGTTAAAGTCAGAGACCTGGGCTGGGATCTTGAATCTGTCATTTACTTGCTATGTACCTGTGGGTAAATTGCACTCTTTGAGCCTCAGTTTTCTTTTCTATAAAATGAGGTTAATAATATCCATCTCATACATAGATAATGTATGTAAAAATATTTTGCAATATGCAAAATTTTCAATAAATATTAGACATTAATATGAATATTATTGATAATATTTATCAAGCAGATGCAAACTGCAACAGTTTGGGGCATTTGCCACCCACTTTGGGAGGAAATGGTTGGAGTCCTTTGGGGTGGGAGGGATATTAAAGCGGGTGTGGGGAGGAGAAAAGAAGCAGGGAAGTTCATCTTTCGCTGTGAGATGGAAAATAAAACCTGAAACTTGTTAGACTGCTTATCGCACAGGAAATGTTCTGTGGCTGCCCTCCCGTTTGGGGTCTACAGGCCCCAGCATGCAGTGCTCCAATTTAATGTGGGCCGCAGAGCACTGCCTGTAAGGACGTGCAGTTCCTGTGGGCTACCCCCAGTAGAGAGGAACTGAAGCAGAAACGGGCAATAAATTCGTAATGCATCACACATTATGCATCACGTTATTTTTAAACAAAAGACATACCACGCGTTTTCCCAGTGAGCTGGAATACATCTATACTTACCAAAAGATGGCCAGCTATTGTTTGGATAACATGAAAATGTTTATAAAGAAGTTGTTAGTTTAGATACATGCATATACTGTTCAAAAAAATGGACTTTCTCTTTCCGTGAAACGTCTACTCCTTGGATAGCCCCGAGTGTGGAAATAGATGCAAAGCTCTAAGCCATTTAAAATCTAAATCAGACTTTAATAAGGGAATGTCATGTTTGATTTAAAAGCTTCTCTTCACCTCCTTTTCTTATGCTGTCAAGTGAAAGAAAAGCTGGCTTTATAATTACATGGCTGCCTCAGCGTCAGACTGTATGTGAGATCTCACATTACTTTTCCACACCTTTCTTTCTCTCAAGCCCTACCCCAGCTCCTTCCTTCTCTGCCATGCCACCCTCCCCCACCCCACAACCTTCCGCTTCCTGCTTCTTAAGGAGCTGACAGAATGACGGAGCTCTGTTGATTAAGCTGCTGAAGGGTGGTGGCCCTTATTAATTTAGGGGTGACAAGCAAAAACTAAACTAAACTAAAATAAATGACGAGTGTGAAATGTTTCTCACTGTGGATCATCATCCTAGCCTGACTGGGTAGAAAATTAGGTGATTTTGGTTTCCACTGCGCAGCAGAGCGTGAAATCAGATGGAATTTAACTTTGACAGATATTTACTCGCTTCCATTCGGTGCTCCTACGCTGTTCCTGTTCCCCTGAGGTCTTTTCTCACAGTCGGTCACAGTGTTCACCACTGAACATTAGGATCCTCACCCCTCTTTGAAAAACTTGGCGAAAGGTATTAGCAGCAGTAACAACAAGTCCTCTTTCATATATACTGTATGGTAGCCTCTTTTTTTTCCCTAATCAAAACAATTAACTGCACTGTTGGACACAGAATAGTAATATTAAGTCCATGAAGCCAGTGCTGAATATTGGAAACGGTCACGTTGTTCCCTAGAAAGTTGTATTGTAATGAAGATAATGCGGAAGATCACCATGTAGAATGAAGCTGTGTTATTTTAATTCTATTTCCTGCTGGGATATACTTGGGATTATTTTGTCTGTAAAGAGAGATGGTTCTTGCTGGGTCACCTGCGTGACAAGGTGGGCAGTTTTGATTGATGGCTTGATCTGAGTTTAGTGGCAGAGGATAGAGGGAGAGATGTGTCACAGATCCTTTACAATGACTGGTGAGGACTGAAGAAATTTTGGATAATTCCTTTGGGATAGTAGAGTAAGTTATCATTGAATGGATGATAATATTTTAATTTATACTGTAGACAAAATATTATTTAGACAATGCATAAAAATAAATATTGTCATTCACTCTATTACTGGAAACCTGTAGAGAGAATGAACCTGATGGGAGAGTCTCAGATTTGGAAGGAACCAAGGAAGTTACTTATTTTCTACCTGACACGTGAATCTCTCCAGAGCACCCCCACGCCTTGTTTTGAATATATTCAGTGAGAGGGAACTGCCAACCCCAGTGTTACTGGATAGTTCTGTGAGACAACCGTCTTTCTTTTAGCCAAAATCAGCTTCTCAGGGTTTGGACCAGTTGATCAAACTCTGCATTCTGGAGCCTCTTAGAATAAATTGAATCCTCCTTCTTCTGCCTGAGAGCCGTCAAGTTTTTTGGACAGCTTTCCTGTCTCCACATCTTTCATTCACCAACTAAAAAACTCCTCACTTCTTTCAGTAGTTTCTTTTTCTTTTTTCTTTTTTTGTGAAGAAGATCAGCCCTGAGCTAACATCCATGCCAATCCTCCTCTTTTTGCTGAGGAAGACTGGCCCTGGGCTAACACCTGTGTCCGTCTTCCTCCACTTTATATGGGACGCCGCCACAGCATGGCTTGACAAGCGGTGCATTGGTGCGCCCCTGGGATCCGAACCTGCGAACCCCGGGCCGCCGCAGCGGAGCGCGCGCACTTAACTGCTGCGCCACCGGGCCGGCCCCTTTCAATAGTTTCTCACTGAATCTCCCCTGGGGTCTTACACAATTCCCCAAACATAGTAGACCCTCAAGGAGGGTTTGACTTGACAAAATTCTGACACCAATTTTGTTCTGAATTCCAGTGAGAGTCCACTGACAACTGTATTCCACTCAGATTCCACTCTATATAATGTGGAAATAGCAGTGATTCCTAGGATGTTTTGATGTTGATAACGTCTATACATGGTTGATTTTAAACCATTAATTTAATCTCATGTTTCTTCCTGGACGGGTTGACTGATCCTCCCTGGGGTGGATGTTCCTTTCTATTTTTAATTTGCACCAATGCCCAGAGAAGAATGTTTAGTAGAAAAAGGCATGCCTGTGTAAACCAATGTAAAATAAAATATCTGGGAAGAAAGCTTGAGCTTTGAGGAAAATATAAGCTGTTTTACTTTCCCTAGTTGATGAGAAAAACTAGAAATCTTAGCTGTAGTTAAATTAATTTTAATTCATTCATTTATATTATTAGCCAGTTCATTTCTGTTTACTTTAGGGAGATCACATACATTGAATATGAAATGGTGTGTTTTTCTTTTAGCTTTTGGTGGCATTTATGACAGCAGGTAAAGATGTAAAATAATTTGCTTATTCCTGAGGATGTTTTAAGTATTAGAATTAGGAATGTGGGTGTTATGAGCTGCATTGTGTCCCCCAAAATTTGTATGTTTAAACCCTAACTCCTAGTACTTCAGAATGTGACTGCGTTTGGAGATGGGATCTTTAAAGAGATAATTAAGTTAAAATGAGGACATCAGAGTGGGCCCTAATCCAATATGAGTGGTGTCCTTATAGGAAGAGGAATTAGGACACAGACACACACAGAGGGAAGACCATGTGAGGAGACAGGGAGAAGATGGCAATCTGCAAGCCAAAGAGAGAGGCCTCTGAAGAAACCAATCCTGCCAACACCTTGATCTCAGACTTCCCGCCTCCAAAACTGTGAGAAAATAAATTGCTGTTGTTTAAGCCACGCAGTCTGTGGTACTTGGTTATGGCAGGTCTAGCAAACTAAAGCAGTGGGGAAATGCTTACAGTGTAAAGTCTGAAACATGAAGCCAAACTAAGATTAAAGAATACTTAAGAGCCCATAAGATATAACTATGAATAATTGGTCCTTGGTGATAACATTTGGTCTACTAATCTTGTTCATCTGAAATAAAACCAGACCTTTCCTTTTAACAGTTTTGAAAGGAAAATTCACAAAACATGGTGATTAAAAAACTATATGTTTTAAAACATTATTCTTTGCTGTAACTTAATTAGTATAATTTGAAGCATGTTAGTATTCCTGCTGATGACTCATTGATGCACTGCTTACCATACTCACGTATTTATTACAACTTTGCTGTGTACCCTCAAAGCTAAGTTAGCATTTTGCCAAAGGAATCATATGCCAAAACTTCTAATTTATCATTTTATCGTCTTTCTTATTTGCACATGGTCTATCATCATGTGTAGTTGTTAGCCACCATCAGGTATAGTTGATAACCTGTGGAGGAAGCTTTTTGTATTTGACTGGTCAGGTGGCACATTGTGAGAAATTGGTCTGATGACTTAAATAGGCACCCAGCAAGTTATTGGCAAACAAGCAACAGAATTTTAATTATGTCAGTGCTTTTCACTAACCAAGTAGTGACTTATAGCCAACAGTTGAGTAAAATAAATTAGAATAGAATTGGATCGACCATATCAGAGTATATTGCTGTAGTAAAGTTTATTGTCATGTGAAGTTTTGTTTCAATTATATTCATTAATTCAACATATATTTATTGAGCATCTACTACATACCAGGTACTGTTCTAGGTGCTGGAGATACATCGATAGACAAACAGACAAGGATCCCTGACCTCATGGTGCTTACTCTGCAGCAGAAGATAGCTAATAAATAATAAGCATAAGTAAATTACATGAAATGTTAGAAGGTGATAGTCTAGAGCACAAAGTGGTAAGAGGTATTAGGAGTTACAGGAATGGGGGATGGTTGCAGTTTTAAATAGGATGATCTAGGTGGTCCTTATTGAGCTGTTGTTAAGCAGAAACTTACAGGAGGTGAGGGAGTTGGCCATGTCGACATCTGGGGGAAAAGTGTCCTAGGCAGAGGGAACAGCAAGTGTAAAGGCACAAAGACAGGAATTCCTGGAGTGTTTGTGGAATAGTGAGGGGCTGCGTGTCTGGAGAGGAATGAGTGAGGGAGTGATGGTGTCCAAGAAGTAAGAGTGGGCTAGATCATATAGTGCTTATAGGCCACAGTAATGATTTTGGCTGTTATTCTGAGTGAAATTGGGAACCACTCAGGGTTCTGGGCAGAGGACTGACGATGTATGGATTGTGATAGAAATGAGTTTATTGCTCTGAGTCTCTAAAGAAAAGACTAGAAGAGACTGACGTGTCATGAAATTGTACAACTCCCATAAAATGGAGTTTCTGTTTTTGATATGTTGGCAGTAAATAGAAAGTTCCATAGATGGTCTCTTAAATTTTGCAATTAGTTTACCCAACCTCAGTGACAATAGGACTCATTCGGAGCTTTTTAAAGATCCTATTTCCCCGCCTCACTCCAGACCTACTAGAGGAAAATGTGTATTTTTATTAAGCAGCTCAAGTGATTCTTTTATGATCAGGATCGTTTGCAAATCACTGACTTTTTTGAAAGATCTGAGTTCAATTCCTGCCCCTTTCTAGCAGTGAGGCATCGGTCAAGTGGTGTAACCTGGAGCCACAACGCCGACCTTGCAGGGTTATTTTGAGGTGTTCATGAGCAATCTGCACCTCGCAGTAAACACTCAGGTAACGGGGACTATCTAAGTCCTGTGAATTTCCTCAAGTGCAGCACTTCAGACTGGGAATAACTGGTAAAGGATTCACAAGGGAGTGATTTACAAGAAAATGAGTTCTGCCTGTGAACAATTAGTCATCCTGAAGGTCTACAGAGCTGTTTGCTAACTGTTCTCAGAGATGTCATGTGGGCCTGGTGAAATCTGTGAGCCCAGGCCCCCTTTGATCTGGCTAATTATAGTGAAGCATGAAAAAAATGTTAATTGCTTGACTCTTGGCTCCTGTTTTCCTTAGCATCATGCTTCTCTGCCTGGCCCACTCTGGGCCAGCCCCTTGTCGAGCTTTTAAACACGTGGTTGATGCCTCTTCAGAAATTCTGTGACCACACTGAGAGCAAGATTCTAGCCTGCACTCTTCATGGGTAAATGAAAGAGATCAGGAAACAATGAGTCTTGTTTTCGTTAAATATCATAAATAACCATTCTCCACGGTGGTAACAGGGTTGAGAATTCCATAGATAGAGCCAATGGGAAGCCTCAGTCTATTTTGTAGAAAAACTGTTAGTAATTGTCAGGGGGAGAGGAAGCGGGGCTATTTTAGGCACAGTATCTAATTTCTTTTAATACACAGACTTCCTAAAAATTGAATTTTAATTGAATTAGGCTGAAGGAAAAAGTATATTCTGTGATTTAAGGAAAAAATTCTGGGCTATTCAAAGAAAGATGATTTCAAATATTGTAATAGAATGAGATTGAGAAAGGATGATATTAGAGGCTGGTACTGTAATGCAAGGTATAGTCACATAAGAGATATTGAAAGGTAAAAAAATTTCTGAAAGAGATATGGTTGAGTTAAAGGAGTCCTGGACTGGGAATCAGAAAACCATCAACTTCCTGTTGCTAACAGCAATAATAACCCCACCAGTAATTACAGTCAGAATTTATCGAGGATGTACTATGTGCTGAACCTTGTGAGAAGCATTTCACTTCTACCCCATGTCTGTGAGATAAGTAGGGAAGTACTATAATTGCCTCATGCTACACATTGGGAAATGGAAGCTTAGAGAGAGTGAGAATTTGCCTAATCAATTCACCCAACAACAAGGCAGATCTGGATGGTAGTCTATTCTGTGTGACCATGGAGTTCAGACTCAGAACCCTGAGCTCTGTTGCCTCAGATCATAACTTCTCACGGTCATCGAGAGGCAGGGATGACATTCTGGATCTAGACCTCAAAGACTATGCTCTTCTCTAAAATGGGATGGAGTGAAGAAGGAACATGCCTCCAGGACAATGGTTCCCAAACTGTGGTCCTCAAACCCAAGCAAAAGCATCACTTGAGAACATGTTGGAAGTGCACATTCTCACGCCCTACCCCAGACCTACTGGAAAGCAAACCAGGCGAGGAACCAGCCGTCTGTGTTTTCCTAAGCTTTCCAGGTGATGCTGTTTTTTACTCAAGTTTGAGAACCACTGTTCTTGTGGATACAATCCAAATTTCTTGTCCAAGTTGAGTTTAAAAATGCATATTTGATATTATACCAAGTATTGAGCTTTGCTTTGGTCACCTTATTTAATTTGTTTTGAAATTTCAGATGATATTAAAAGAGATGTGGAATGTTTACTTATCAAAAGTGGCAGCACAGATTTTAAAAGGTTCGAGAACACTCATTATACAATTCGTGGTCCTTAAGGAACTTTTAATTGAGGGAACAACGTCTCCATTGATCTATCATCAGGTGCATACTACTGGAGTACAGGAAATGAACAAGTGCTGACAGGAGGTAGAATGAAGAATTCAGATGAGTTTTGAGAATAGCATTGAAAGATGCAAAGGACTTTTATTTAGAAAGGGAGATAATAAAGGGGTTTGAGGAAAGCACTGAGCCAGGATCTGGAGGGTCAAGGCAGAGAGAAACTGGCATGTCTGGAAGTAAAGGAACCATATTGGAAAGAGAGAGAAGTTTGGAAAGAAAAATGGACTGGTTTGGATTTCATAAGAAACTGCTAGAATCCTGAGCAAAAGAGCACATTAGAGGAGTTCTTGAGTAAGAATGTTGTGTCAGGGGTGTGTATTATTGTATCAGCCAGGATTATTTCAGCTACAAGTGACAGAAACCCAATTCAAAGTGGCTGAACGAAAAAAGGAGGATTCTGGGGGCCAGTCCCATGCCCTAATGGTTAAGTTTGGCGTGCTCCACTTTGGCTGCCTGGGTTCGGTTCCCAGGTGCAGACCTACACCACTCATCAGGCATGCTGTGGTGGTGACCTACATACAAAACAGAGGAAGATTAGCATAGATGTGCTCAGGGTGAATCTTCCTCAGCAAAAAGAGGAGGATTGGCAACAGATGTTACCTCAGGGCTAATTTTCCTCAAGCAAAAAGAGGAGGATTGGCAACAGGTGTTACCTCAGGGCCCATCTTCCTCACACACACAAAAAAACATTGAACAGACTTTGACCATCACTGTAAAGAAATAATCACCGTGACTTTTAACAGCACAATAAAAGAAAAACACCTCATTATCATGCCTGGTGTAGGAAAGAGATTAGTTGGTGCTCTTAATAGTCATAATGAAGTGAAGAAGTTTGGAGAAACGGCAAAGCCTCGCAGTCTCACCAGGGGAGGTTTTGTAGTTACTGGTGGGAGATCCAAGAGGCACTGTCTGCACTGTGGCCAGAGATGTACACGGTGGATGCTCACCCTCTGCATCCTTCTTCTTTGAATCATTAGCACAGAGACTGGCAGGGCATATGTGCCTTTTTGCTTCCTTTGTCAAACTAGATATTTAGGGGCTTGTGTGCCCCCTCCCAATGTAGCTGTGAGCGTTAAGAGCTGGCTATGTTCTGGACTTCCTAACCACAGCTGCACACACTAATTACTCAGACTTTCAGTCTCTACTGACTTTCTCTCCCCAATTTTAACCTTTGAAATAATCTCAGGAGGAAAAGTGACTAATATGACTTTCTAAAATTAGAAAGTATCCTGATCCCCCTTGTTCTATATGTAGGTGGAAAATGTGCAAAATATTGGAAGCACTTTCACAAATGGAACATGATTAGCTCCTGTTAGCCAGCTGCAGCCCAGCGCTGCACAGAGTAGGTGCTGGATAAATGCTCTTTCCCTTAATGGCGCAGTTGACGAGGAAACAAAATTTTCAGTTAATTCTTAATTGGGCATTAGATAACTCTGATCTGGACAAGAGCCACTTGTCCTCTGTAGGTCTTAACGAGGAACCAGACCACTTACCTTTTGTGGAGCCATTTGGGAAGAATCACCAAAAACAGAGCCAAACACTTGGAAAATAAAGTGATACTAAAATGTTAAATATGCCATACGGTAATCAAGTTTTAGGGCAAAATGGCAATGTTCAGTGGTTTTTAGTCTTACAACTAATAGGGACTCTGGGGGGAGGGTTGACTTATTGTGGTTCATGGCAGAAGCTTCCATTGCAGCTAAGAAGAGCGATACTTTATGAGTGTGTACTAGCACACAATCAGACAGTGTCTTCATTAGAGTATTAATCGTGTTAGCAGTGGGAATTAAACTTGGCAACGTGACAGAGAAGCTGACATCAGAGTTATTAAATGGAAAAGATTGCCACTCAAATCAAATCAGATCATGCTATTACCGTCATCTGTGGTACCCTCAATACTACACTAAAGAGAGTGGAGAAAAACCCTAAGTTAAACAGCTGTGTGCTTCTCCCCCATCTCTGGGATGGCTGTCATAAGACCAGAAGGTTAAATATGAAGGCAAAGCAGGAAGGTTTATCACTAATTGATTCCTATGCTAATATTAAAAGTTCATTAGTCCCGAACTAATCTTTCTCATGGCTATAAAAAGTGAGAAGAGAACATCTTATTACGTGAGACAAGTAAATTCCGCTATTAATTTAAGCCAAGTGTTAAAAAATGCACACTTTGCTCTTCTAAGGGGTTTGTTCCTCATGCCTCTGTAGCATGAGAGCATCTCTAGGGATGACACGAAATTCCTACTGGGAATTTGGTAGAGTTCCTGTAGATAGGCATGTTCTCTCCTTATTTCTCTCCCCACGTTCACAGCAAACTTAGTGAAGTAGTAGAGCCTGTGAATCAGGGATAAAATCAGCTCTGTCCCCTTGACTTTTCCCTCCCATAGTGTTTGCAGTCAGTGCCAGTAACGAAAGCCCTTGTGGTTTAGTGATCATCCAATTTCCTACCTCACTTTTGCTTAGCGTTACCATAAAACCCGACATCGTGCCCCGTCTGCCTCTTGCGGAGACTGCAGTAAGTGGGGGTTTGGCTTCAAGCCCATTAGTAGATTTGGAAAGTAGTTTACTTGCTCAAGATGGTGAATGAAATGATCTATCACTAAATCCATACTCTCTAGTATAATTGTTCGATTGTATTTTTCTGGCTCCACAATTTACAGGCAGCACTTAGATTTGGGACGGGCTTTTGCATTTTGGATTAAAGAGTGTTACCCTGTACCAACTGAGATAAGTACAGAGGCTTCGTGCAGCCCCCTGCAGCCTGTACACCAGAGATACTGCGAATGCTGTGGTCTTTGCTCCTGGGGACTGAGCTACACCCGAGGTTTCTTGGAAAGTAGTGACTGGCTTCACACCTGGCCGGTCACTGGAAATGCCTGTGGCACGAGTGACCCCTCGATCTCTGAGGTGGCCAGCAGAGCAAACGTTTTCTAAGATGAGATGTAATTAGCCTTTTCACTAAGAACGGATTGCCTGCCTTCCTGTGGTGACTGTTGTCGGTCTAGCCACTCATGAAACTGCGCGCTCTTTTCTGTAGCTCTCTACTGGTGAGCTACCGCGTCTGCCCTGTGCAGGGGAGAAGTCTTTCTTTGGCACCGAGACACTTGGTCCTTCTCTGCCTTTGGGAGGTGTGAATACCACTGCATGCGTGCGTTTTGTGACATGCTGGATTCTGTTCTATCACATCTCACAACACTGGTCTCATCAAGGTATCAAAGGATTGACTTGGCTGAGCTCTCTCTTTTTCTTTCCATCTAATCTCCTTTCTGCAGAGTTACTGTTAATAGAATACTTACCATGTGCCAGACACTTTATAGCCATTATCTTATTTTACCTATACATTTGCCCTGAGAGGTTGTTTTCATTGGCTCTAGATGAAGAAACTGAAGCTCAGAAAAGTAAAATGACTCCCAAGGTCACCTAGCAGGTAGCGATTGAGCCAGGATTTTAATTCCAGGACACTTGGGTAAACTGGTGAGGTACAAAATACCCTGGAGTTACATCCCAAGCTTCTCATATCCTCAGCCCAAGCTTCATGCCTGGCACTTAGTAGGCACATTACAAATATTAATTTTTAGTGTGTTTTAGGAAGATTAGCCCTGAGCTAACGTCTGTTGCCAATCCTCTTTTTGGCTGAGAAAGGTTGGCCCTGGGCTAACATCCACGCCCATCTTCTACTTTAAAAGGGATGCTGCCACAGCGTGGCTTGGTAAGTGGTGCGTAGGTCTGTGCCCAGGATCTGAACCTGCGAACCCCAGGCTGCCAAAGTGGAGTGCACAGACTTAACCACTATGCCACCGGGCCGGCCCCTACGAATATTAATTTGATGCCCAACAGTTTGGGGCAGGTAGTAATCAATCTACAATGTCTGCGGGCCGGCCCCGTGGCTTAGCGGTTAGGTGTGCGCGCTCCGCTACTGGCGGCCCGGGTTCGGATCCCAGGCGCGCACCGACGCACCGCTTGTCCCGCCATGCTGAGGCCGCGTCCCACATACAGCAACTAGAAGGGTGTGTAGATATGACATACAACTATCCACTGGGGCTTTGAGGGAAAAATAAATAAAATTTTTAAAAAAATCTATAATATCTGAGTCATGGAGTGACCAAATAGTTATAGGCAAATCCCGATATGGTTGTTGAAAGGAGGTATGTCCTTGCCCCATATAGCACCACAGCTCTTATCTCTTCACTCCCCGCCTCTAAAATGGGCATAATTTCTTTTTATGCCTATAACTGAAATGTTATGATCAATGAATGCTCTGAGAATTATAAAGTACAATACAAATGAAAGGTATTAGTATCATCGGACAAATTATAAGAGAAATTCCAGACGTGGTTGACTACATTCACTGAATCCTATTAAATGAAATCACAGGTCAGAGTGCACGAGGTTGTAAACTGGGAATATGGCTTAGTAAAGGGATTCTGGGAGACCCACACCCTGAAATCTGAATAGATGCATTAATTTGAGGTCTATTTTTATGTTAATAAAATGTGTTACAAGGTCTTCAGGCAATACAGAGTGATTGTTCTTGGAAGATAGACTTTTCCCTATTTGATCCACAATGTCTGTTTCTGAAGGCCTATTTTTCTTTTAAGTTTGAAAGTTAATTGAGTTCAACTGTTTTCCATTGCTCCCTTCTACTAGCATATATAAATGTGGAAAGTGAGGAAAATTTGGGATAGGAGAATGGGGTGCAGTCATTTCATGTTCTGACTAAATGCCTAAGGATGACGTATGGAATATAGTGACCTGAAGGTACAGACAGTTCATAGTCACATAATCACATAGTCACTTACTGCTTCCAGCTCATGTGGTCAGTGGTACAAACAGTTGGTTAATAAAAATGGAAAATTCTGAACTAATTAATTAGAAAAGGAATGTCCATAATCTCAGTCGGAGAAACATTTATTTTGGCACTGGACGGTTGTATACTCCTGTGAGTACTCCAGTACAGTAAGTTTGGCAAATTTTATTCAGATTAAATCTTAAATGACTATGGAACCTAATTTCAAATTGAGTACGCTAGTGAATCTGTAGTTTTGTGACCTAGATCTATAGAAAGGGGTTTCTTGGAATTATTTTTCTTTCGCTCTGATGTTATTGGGATAATTGTTCCCATTAGCTAGAAATGGTTTACATATAAATAAGTACATAAACTTCCTTCTGATTATGTAAATAATGCTCGGAGCAGAGGTGAAGAGCATAGTGGGGCTGCATGGGGAGGAGAGAGGAAGGAGAGGAGTCCGGCTGTGGAGCCAACTAACTGCCTGGCCTGAAATCCCACATCTGGTGGTTCTTAACTAAGGGACCTCAGGCAACTTACTTATCCTCTCTGCCCTTCAGTTTTCCCATATGTAAAATGGGGATATTAACAAGCTCTTAATTAATATGTCCTCATCTGCCGAAGGGGAAAATGGTGAAACATAATGTGAACAGCTTAGCATAGTGTCTTCCTTATGGCAGCACTCAAAGACAGCTGGCACTAGTTACAGTCCTGCGAGTGGTGACAACAGCGTCAAGGCCAGTGAGTGTTAGCCATACTTATATGCCTTTTCACGTGGGCAGTTGTTTCAACACTGTGATCATGACTATAAACAAACACCGCCTGCCCAGTGTTTTTGAATGGTGTTACGGGGACCCTCGGCAGAATCCCCTACAGGAGACCTGAGACTCTCTGACACGGTAATGTAGTGATTTTTCTTTCTAAGGGGAAGTAGATGAAGTTAACATTCAATGACTGTTGTCTAAGGTTTTAAGCAAGGTCACCAAGTCCTTGACCCCTCTCAGAAGAGGGACGAGAACGTGCGCTGTGTTCAAATGCCCTGTGAAGTCTTTGTTTAGAAATCATGCCCGCTTGCTTTTTTATGTAGGAATATAGAGAAATTTGTCACACAGTGTCATAAACAACTTAAAAGTTGTTCTTGGATGTCACCATGGGCCATACTATCTTCTCTGAGTAACATCAGAGCAGCCTGTGGTCTTAACTACAACACTCTGTGAACCTCTTAACAGAAAATTGTGTCTATTATAGAACTTTTAATATGTGGAAAGACTGGAGATGGAAACAATATAGTTACTTTGTAGTCTCTCAGCCAAGGACAACCATTGCTAATATTTTACTATATGTTTCCCAGGCTTTTTTCTTTTTTCCCCTCTCTATGTATAGATTTTGGTTTTGACTTAAAAACTGGTGATTATACTTACCATGGAGGTGAAAAGACCTATACAATGAGAACTACAAGACATTATTGAAAGAAATCAATGATGACATAAAGAAATGGAAAGATATCCCATGCACGTGGATTGGAAGAATAAACATAGTTAAAATGTCTATATTACCTAAAGCAATCTACAGATTCAATGCAAACCCAATCAGAATCCCAATGACATTCTTCATGGAAATAGAAAAAAGAATACTAAAATTCATATGGGGCAACAAAAGACCCCAAATAGCTAAAGCAATCCTAAGAAAAAAGAACAAAGCAGGAGGCTTTGAAGTCAGAATCCCTGACTTCAAAACATGCTACAAAGCAATAGTAATCAAAACAGCATGGTACTGGTACAAAAACAGACACGCAGATCAATGGAACAGAATTGAAAGCCCAGAAATAAAACCACACATATATGGACAGCTAATTTTCGACAAAGGAGCTAAGAACATACAATGGAGAAAGGAAAGTCGCTTCAATAAATGGTGTTGGGAAAACTGGACAGCCACATGCAAAAGAATGAAAGTGGACCATCTGCTATCCCCATTCACAAAAATTAACTCAAAATGGATCAAAGACCTGAAGGTGAGACCTGAAACTATAAAACTCATAGAAGAAAATATAGGCAACACACTATTTGACATTGGTCATAAAGGAATCTTTTCGGATAACATGCCTACCCAGACTAGGGAAACAAGAGAAAAAATTAACAAGTGGGACTTTATCAGATTAAAGAGCTTCTACTCGGGCCGGCCCTGTGGCTTGGTGGTTAAGTGCGCGCGCTGCAATGCTGGTGGCCCGGGGTTCGGATCCCGGGTGTGCATTGAGGCACCACTTCTCCGTCCATCCTGAGGCCGAGTCCTACATATAGCAACTAGAAGGATGTGCAGCTATGACATACAACTATCTACTGGGGCTTTGGGGGGAAAAAGTAAAATAAATAAAAAATCTTTAAAAAAAAAAAAAAAAAAAAAGAGCTTCTACAAGACAAATGAAACCAGAATCAAGATGAACAGACTGGGAGAGAATATTTACAAAACATACATCTGACAAGGGGTTGATCTCCATAATATATAAAGAACTCACACAACTGAACAACAAAAAAACAAACAACCCGATCAAAAAATGGGCAGAGGAAATGAACAGACACTTCTCCAAAGAAGATATACAGATGGCCAATAGGCACATGAAAAGATGTTCAACATCATTAATCATCAGGGAAATGCAAATCAAAACAACACTAAGATATCACCTCATGCCCGTTAGAATGGCTATAATCACCAAGACAAAAAAACAACAAATGTTGGAGAGGATATAGAGAAACAGGAACCCTCATACACAGCTGGTGGGAATGCAAACTGGTGCAGCCTCTATGGAAAATGGTATGGAGATTCCTCAAAGAATTAAAAATAGAAATACCCTATGATCCAGCCATCCCACTACTGGGAATCTATCCAACAAACCTGAAATCAACAGTCCAAAGAGGCTTATGCACCCCTATGTTCATTGCAACATTATTCACCATAGCCAAGAAGTAGAAGCAACCCAAGTGTCCCCCAACTGACGACTGGATCAAGAAGATGTGGTATATATATACAATGGAATACTACTTAACCATAAAAAAAGACAAAATCGTCCCATTTGCAACAACATGGATGGGCCTGGAGGGTATTATGTTAAGTGAAATAAGCCAGAAAGAGAAAGACAAACACTGTATGATCTCACTCATGTGGAATATAAACCAACACATGGACAGAGAAAACTGTACTGTGGTTACCAGGGGCAATGGGGGTGGGAAGGTGGGCACAAGGGGTGAAGGGAGACACATATATGGTGATGGACAAACAAAAATGGACAACCCAAAATTTCACAATGTTAAAAACTATTAAAACATCAATAAAAAAAAAAACTGGTGATTATACTACCTATGTAATTTGATATTATGTGTTTTTTTACTTGTTTTTGTATTTTCTATCTTATTTCAAATTTTCCATAAACAACTTTTATAGGTTTTATAATATTCATTGTAACGTAATTTACCCTTCTTTTGTTATTTGACGTTAAAGCCCATTAGCAGTCTTACACTATTATAAATAATTCTTTGATGCACATTGAGACTTATTTCCTTGAGATATTGTCCTAGAAGTGGGGTTACTAGTCAAGGCTATCAATATTTTAAGTCTCTTGATACACATTGCCAAATGGCATTCCAAAAGATTGGAAACAATGTTGATGACAAAAATTGGGGATATGAGTATATAAATTATGGCATTTTCACATGATGGAATATTACACAGCTATAAAAATTGTTTTAGAAGAATGCTGACATTGCTCATGGTGTAAAGATTTCCCTTATTTGGAGGAAAAGTTTATATATATATTTTGTACAGAAAATAGACGTAAAGGAAATATATCTCAACAGTGAACATCTTTGGTTATAGAATTATAGATAACTTTTATTTTCTACTTTGTTATTTAAATACATTTCAAAGCTTTTATAGGAAATATGTATGGCTTTAACAATCAGAAAATTGCTTCCTAAGAGCATTAAACTAAATGTATGATGGTGTTAAGGCTCTACCATTTGTATGAATCCTTTTGGCTTTTTTAAAGCTCTTGAGAAAAATAACGCTATCATTTTCTTAGTGAAATTGGAACTTCAATTCTTCCAGCAGTTTGGTTCTATACTCTAGTGTCTTGATTTTTGGAGCAATCAGGGAATGAAGCTAGCCTAGAGTTGCTACCTTCACCCATTAAGACATTTGCCTAAATTCAGCCCTCTAAATGGTGAGCTCTAAATTGCATACACATAATGTGTTCATTCATTAACTCATCCGTGTGTTCACTCAGGCTTGTTTATTGAGAACTTACAGTGCCTAGGACTGTTCTAGGGACTAGGAGACAGAAAGATGAATGAAAAACAATGCCTGCCTTCTAGAAGGTCACAGCTTAATGTACTTTAACAGGCACTTGATGCATGCCAAAATTTTGGGGAAGTTACCAAAAGTAATGTGAATTTCTGCCTTCTGTTGCTTAAACACATTTTTAATATTATTTCTCTTGATTTCTCTGACATCTTACCTGTGCAATATTTATTGTTTGAAAACTGTGCTGTCCAATACAGTAGTCACTAGACACGTGTAGCTATTTAAATTTAAATTAATTAAAATTAAATAAAATTTAAAATTCAGTTTCTCTGCCACACTAGCCACATTTCAAGAACTTATTGAGCATGTGTGGCTGGTGGCTAGCATATTGGACAGTGCAGGTTTGGATATCTCCATCATTGCAGAAAGTTGTGTGGACAGCCCTGCCCTAGGAGGAAGTGTATCACTCTCCTTTCCCGCCAGCCCCACTCCACCTCCTCACCAAGTCCTTCTGAGACTTTCACTGTAGCCCCTCAAGTGGACTCCAGAGATTTCCATTGCAGTTGATCCTGCCCATCCTCATCAGATGCATAATCCTCAAAGAACCAGGAAGAACTGCAGCTCCCCAATTAAAACGTGTTTGTCAACTTATCTCTTGACTTACAAGTAAAATCGAGACTCTTTAGGCAAGGCTTCTATAACCCATCCTCCATCCCCCTTTTAGGCCTCATCTATGACTTCAGGCTAGTTGCAACCACTCCCCATCTCCCAAGCTCCCTCTTGCCTTTGAGTTACCCTTCATGCTACAAGCCAGCTGTCAGAAATGTCATTTTCCCTCTTTGCCCAGACTAGGAGTCATTCAAATGCCACCTCTGTCATAAGTCTTTCTTTGATCCCCAATCAGAAGTCACCACTTCCCCCTCTTGTTTATGGCTTAAATTTGTAACACCCACGTGGCATTATTGCATACAGGTTGTGTTGTATTTCTTGCTCATCCCCCTTTTCCTCTTCTGGACTGTAAAGTGTTAGAGTAGTTTAAATGTGCCACGCGGTAGGACTCACAAATTTTTGTTGACTAAATTTAGAGGCACACAGCAGTCACTGTCTTTATTTTAATTGCACCATTTGAGTGCATTAAATACCAGAGTGGGCTTTATTCTAGTGAAGTTCGAGTTGATTGTCCATTTTAGACAGCTAATATTTTGCTCACGTGCCTGATGTAATTGGAAGTACTGGGATTTAACACTGATCTTTTTGTAGGACTTCCAGGAAAATCAGGGTTCATTAAATACAAAAGAGAATCACATTAACAATAGAAAAATTTCTAAAGCCAAATAAGTAGAAGTGAGTAAAGAAAAGCTGTAGCTTGAGCAGCTGTCTTTGCCAGCTTTACTTTCCAAATTAAATGAATAATTAAAGCTTCCTTGAGGCTTTGTGGTGTTATTGTTTTAACTGTTGGTGTTATCAGTTCGTATATCGGAGTTGCGATTTTGTGGCAGATGCTTAGCTTTACAGCTAATTACATGGCCGCAGATGTAGCTGTAATTCCAGCCTTGGTGACTACTTACTCGCAGCCACCATATCCTTTCCCTGAATGCTCCAGCAAATCAGCATTCGTTGCATCCAGCATCGTTTTTTTCAGAGTGGAGATGGTGTTAGCAGAGACACACACCTGAAAAATGCTCTACCACTGGCGAGACTAGGACTGTCTCTCTCGTGGGCATCCTAGAAGGCTTATTCATCCATGCACCCACTTAGAGACTAGGATTTTGTCCACCCTGCTTTGTTCCCCTATCAGGCTTTTATGGACTTATTCCCCTCTTGGTTTGGACTTGTATGCGGTTCTATTCTCTCCATTCAGGGCATAAAAAATGCCTAAACAATTCCTGCATCTTTTGGGATCAATGAATAGGAAGGAGAGGCTGAGTCCCCAACAGGATCCTCTTTATTTCATTATTTTATTTGTTAGCTATTATTCCTTTATTTGTTGTCTCCAGCTTTCCAACTTCTGGCATAGGAATAGCAGTTTGGATTTTATTTAAATTGGTGCTTGCTTTTAATTTCATATTTGTTACCTTTCTTTGTTTATGTGGACTGTTTTTTGGGGAGATCTCTGAATAGAAGTTTATACTTTATTCCAGCTCTCCCAAGGTTGCGTATAAAATCAAAATCCGTCAGTCAAAAAACCATAGCCAAGGGACTGACCCCGTGGCATAGTGTTTGAGTTCGGCGTGTTCCACTTTGGCGGCCTGGGTTCACAGGTTTGAATCCCAGGTGTGGACCTTACCCCCTCGTCAGCCACGCTGTGGCAGCAACCCACATATAAAGTAGGGGAAGATTGGCAACAGATGTTAGGTCAGAACTAATCTTCCTCAGCAAAAAAAAAAAAAAAAAACCCATAGCAGGTTATCAGATTTCTCCATTCCTTTACTATATCTTTTAAATAAACATGATTATGAAAAGTCATGAAATCATCTTATTATATATATTTTAAGATTAATAGGGAGCTGAGAGATCATCAGGTTTCAACCCTTTTGAAGAAACGTCAGCTTAGGGAACTTGTGTACCTCATCTGCGAGTCTGCTCCTGCTCAAGGGCAGTACTGGGCCTAGAGCGCAGGTCCCCTGACTTCCAGGTCAGTGCTCCATCAACGAGATTCTTTAGCTTTGGAAATAGAAGAAACTATCAGCTTTGCAAAGCAATTCCTCAGGGTCGTACAGTAGCATCCTAGACCCCCCAATGGCAAGCGTTTAGGTTCTAATGCCATTGTTCAGTGACTTTGCCCACCAGTTATGGTGTGGGCATCAACCACAATCACTTCATGAGATGACACAGAACCCTCCACAGCAAAGAACGTATCAGGACTGAATAATTTCCTGGCAGATCTGTTTTTGTGAGAAAGGAGAGATGGGAGTCTTTAAATGATATTGGGCAGATCATGCATGAGAGATGGGGCAAAAGGAAAGTAAAGCCAACAGATAAAGGAAGGCATAGGAGCAACATAAACTGAGCAAGTTTCCATTAATGAAGTTTTTGTTTCCGTCTTCCAAATTCATGATGAAGGACATAGAATCTGAAGCAATAGCTACAAAGTCACATGTGTTCAGTCCAAGTACAGTCGTGCGTTGCTTAACGATGGGGGTACGTTATGAGAAATGCGTCGTTAGGCGATTTCATCGTTGTGTGAACATCCTAGATTGTACTTACACAAACCTAGATGGTACAGCCCACTACACACCTCGGCTATATGGTACTAATCTTATGGGATCACCGTCGTACGTGAGATCCATCGTTGACTGAAACGTCCTTCTGCAGCACGACTGTGGTGGGTATTGGTGACAGTTTATTTTTGAAACTTTTGCACTGTGATAAATATCTGAAGTCTATTTTAGAACTAATCAATCAGCACCATTCCTTGCCTGGCCATGGAACTGAGAGCACTGTACTCGCTCATGTTACCCTTCAGGACGTGGGAGCCCAGGGCCTGGCACCTAGATGCTGACAGTTTTACAGGAGTCATATGTTGGCATCAAGTTCACTACAATTAACAATGTATATGACATGATCTAACAGAACATAATTACAGCTTCATTTGATGGTTAAGCTTTTCTCGATGTGGCTAGAGTGATAGAAACAGGGTTTATCTGACCTGAAAAATCTGCCTTAGAAGTTGCACCTTTGATGGGAGAGATGGCTGTGATGCGGCGGAGAGTGAGAGAGGAGGTCATCGTGATAGTGTTAAGGGCGGGATTGGGAAAAGGCACAAACTGCTGAGATAAAAGGGAGGATCACCTCACCAGCTGTCCATTACCCGCGCTCAGAGCTCACATTGCCACTGTCAAAGGCTGATCTTTTACTTGGATACTTTTATAATTCTCACTAACTGGAGATGATATTTTGAAATTGCTTTTCTCCCTCTTCCTCCCTGGGGTAAATAGCAAAAACAATTAAAGGAGATATTTCTTTTAACGTTACCTAAAGCCTTGCCACAAAGTAACCTGCGTGCACTTTACCCTGCAAAGCCTCTGCCATAATTCTGTGGACCAAACATACGACATTAATGTGGGAATTTGCTAACTGTTTTCAAATGCTTTTAAAGCGTAAAAGCACTTTCAAGGCCCAGTGTGATTAATTCATAAAACACTTCAGTGAGGTATGTAGGTGCTGCGCCTTATTATTGTTGTTATCTTTCTTATTTCACAGTTGGACACTAAAATGCAAGAAGGTTAAGTGCTTTACCCGAGGTCACTTAGGAAAGCAGTTGTGCAGCCGGAGCAGGACAGGAGCGCACCAGGCTGAAGCACGATCGGATGCTTTGTCTACTAAAAATGAGGAGATCGCTCTTTTGTCTACTAAAAATCAAGCCAAAAAGCCACCATAAAGGTTTTGAGAATTGAGGAATCTCTATGCCATTTCCATTTGTTTCTTGAATAATGTCAGGGGGGCATATAGTATTGCCCAAATTGGTCCATTTATCATTTTTAATAATTTTTGAAAGAAAGGCTTTCCAGGGTGGCCCGTTTCGTCTGTGTGATAGTTTTCCAAAAGCTTCCAAGATTATACGCTTAGTTTCTGAGAAACAGCCTGCATTTCATTTATCAGTGAGTCAACTGCGTATCTTTCTTTGCATTAAAAGAGTAAATATGCATTCATTACGTTGAGTGTTGACCCTTTCGTAAGCTGTGGCTGCTCAGAAGATAGCAGCATTTGTATTAAAGTCTGTGCTGTGTGCTGATTAAGTACCACTGAATGAATTAACAAGAATATTCAAACAACTCAGTAATTTTTTATAAGCAAAGACACAATTTCAATCTTTTTCTTTAGGACTGTCCGCTTGTTCTAAATTATTGAGGCAGAGTAATCCAGCGAGGAGCTAAGCTGTTTTCTCTTTTGAAATTAGATATCCTGATATGTTAGCATTTCTTTCTCTTCTATGAAAGGGGCTCAAAGTGACCCCTGCTTTTCAAGCTGGCGAGATTGTACTTCCACTTGTAGTGACAGATTGCAATGCCTCTCTTCCTGACAAATCTATCTTTAGAGTGGAACAAGACACCCTGACCGCCGTCATTGCATTGGCAGTAATACTCAGTGACCGCTTGGGATGACACAGTTTATATCCCGGCGTCTGCTCCAGTGGCCCGCTGGGATAGATTTGTGTGTGTACTACGCATTTATAAGTGAGAGCACAGGGCTGCGATACATTTTTTAAAATATTACATTAGCTGACACAATCTATACTGTTGATAGCAAAAGCACTCCTATCCACACACACACAGCAACTGCATTGCTGCAGCTGGCCTTTCTGTAGAAACAAAAATGACGCTAAAACAAACCAAAATCCCCTACCAAAATGGAGACACAATCCATAGTACTTATTGAGCACTGCACAGGAGACAATGAGTGATGCAAAGATGTGGAACTTCTTGGTCCTTGTCCCACTAAGGATTCCACCCCCACCCTCCATTGGATGCTTACAGTCTCTTTAGGAAAGAGAATAAGACCTGTATACGGTTACCCCGACACTGAGACAGCTGTGTGCAGAGGGTTGGGGGGTCAGCCAGTCTTGGGTCCAACTCTTACTTGACCAACTGACCTAAGGGACTTTGTGGCCTTGAGCAGGTCACTTACCCTGAGCCTTTGTTTTCTTGTCAGTAAAATGGGAATGATAATACTTATCTTGGAGGGTTGTTGTAAGGTCCCTAACATAGCCTAGAACTTAGTAAAAGATCAATAAATGTCAGCTGTTATCCTTACTAACAATAATAGCACAAGCCAGTGTGTGCTAAGTGCCAAATTGGTGATACAAGTATAAATGCTGTAGAGGGTAAAGCAAATTAAATTTCTTTCATTACAATTTCTAGATTTTAAAAAATGTAGCTCATTTGTCATTTTCCTTTAGTTCCATCCTGATTGCTTTTGTTCCCTGAAAATGTACTGATTTTCATAGCTGCCTTCGTAGTAGCTAGCTCTTGATTATTCACAGTGGTGGAAGCAAGGAACGCATAAATAATTGAAATTCCAAGGTAGAACGTGGGGAAATCTTATTTCAGTCTACTTTCTGGTCCAGTCTTGCATGGACCAGAATTCTTCCAGAAACATAATAAGCAGCAAAGTGAACTGGTTTCTGTCTTCCTTTCTGGAGTGCTTTCCCACTGTCCCAGAGGCTGCTGATGACTTGTGAAACGAATAAAAGATGGCTATCAGGTGGGAAAAGACCAGATTTCCCTTGAATCATTTATAAATTAGATAATTAATTGTAGACTACTCAAGAAACAGCTGAACCCATTTCTCTGAATCTGATATACAATTAAAATTTTCAGATAGCATTAAAATGCCTCTAAGGCATTGTGCAGTTAGAAAGTGGTGGTGTTGATAATATAAACTATGAGCTATACCAGAAACATTCCTATTTGTGCTTTGTATGCAATATAATTTTTCCTGCTGATTTATATTCTTTCATATTTTGCTTAATCTAATATTAAATGTTGTTGGTATTCCCCGAGCAGTAACTGACTAATGAGGGGAAGTGACCCTAAGGGATAGGAGGTGTCAGTAGAAACCTTCTGGAATTGAAAATTGGCCCTGGAACATCCACAGGCTTCCAAGGGGATGATTGTGAATTGACTCTAGATGAAAACGGCCATGTTTGGTCATTTGTTCTCATTACTGTGAATATCAGTTAAGTTCTCTCTTGCTATGCGAGGAAGGGAAGGGTGAGGGCGATGGTGGTCAGTCACATATACAAAACTCAAGGGAACAGGGCCGGCCCCGTGGCTTAGCGGTTAAGTGCACACGCTCCACTGCTGGCGGCCGGGGTTCAGACCCCGGGCGCGCACCAACCTGCTGCTTCTCTGGCCATGCTGAGGCCGCGTCCCACATACAGCAACTAGAAGGATGTGCAGCTATGACATACAACTATCTACTGGGGCTTTGGGGGAAAAAATAAATAAATAAATTTATTAAAAAAAAAAAAAACTCTAGGGAACAGGCCTGCACGCCCTCATTTTGATATTCACCCCCCAGTGAGAACTTCTGCATATATTGAGAGATATTCCCGGGAGTGGTTTATTGCAAATATGGATGAGGTGAAGGCTGGTATTAAAACTCTCATAACTGACTACAGCCTCCTACTGTGATTCATGGTTCTTCTTGAGGAAGTTCACGTTCATGGAAAAGAATTCAAAAAGAAAAATAAATTCATCCCAGTACATGAAGGGAGAGAGGAAATGAGTGAAAGAGAGGCAAGAAAAGAGAGGGGGAGGAGCTGCCAATTTTCTGTCAGTGGCTGATTTTCCCCAGGAGGATCCACCCGGTTTCTAATTCAGGATCCTGTGTTTGTTGAAGAAATGATTTGTCTGACCAGCCAGGGTTTCCTCTCAATAAATTTTCTTACAATGCAGCAAACTAAAGCAAAATTTACAAAACTGTCTTTGGAAAGTAGAACTAAAAAGTATCTGGGTAATTGTACTCCTCCAAGTGAATCTTTTTATTTTTACTTATTTATATATTTATTTGTGAGGAAGATTAGCCCTGAGCTAACATCCGATGCCAATCCTCCTCTTTTTGCTGAGGAAGATTGGCCCTGGGCTAATGTCCATGCCCATCTTCCTCTACATTATATGGGATGCTGCCGGCATGGCTTGACAAGCAGTGCGTCGGTCCGTGCCAGGATCCGAACCTGTGAACCCGGGGCTGCCGCAGCAGAGCATACTTAACTGCTATGCCACCGGGCAGGCCCCCAAGTGAATCTTTTTAAATTGAGAAATATAACTTATGATTCAACTAAGATAAGAACTAATAATTCTGTGGCTATGATCAGTAATATCCTTCTGCCCTATGGAATGCCAGATTTTAAACTACCTTAAACATCTAAAGCCTCTTATAAATGTTAATTTTTATTTTATTTATTTTTTTCTCTCAAAGCCCCAGTAGATAGTTGTATGTCGTAGCTGCACATCCTTCTAGTTGCTGTATGTGGGACGCAGACTCAGCATGGCCGGAGAAGCCGTGCGTCGGTGCGCGCCCGGGATCCGAACCCGGGCCGCCAGCAGCAGAGCTCACGCACTTAACCACTAAGCCACGGGGCCAGCCCTCTTATAAATGTTAAAAGGCAAACTGAGCTCAGTGAGTCTCAAGCTGTTCTCCTCCATGGCAGGAATAGAGAGACAGATACTCGTGAGTGATGGCTGCATATCTTTAGCTACTTCCTGTTTCTCAGTCAATAAGCTATTTACATTGGTGGTTTCATCTTCTTCCTCTCTGCATTGATTTTTGGTGCTTTTGTAAAATCCTAAATTAAGTCTACTTGGGTTCTGAAACCAATGAAGAAAACTGCATCAGTATTTCATCCAAAAAAATTTAAAAGGAAATAGAATCTATACCAATAAGCTGTGTATTTCATGACATCATAAAATGCCTTTCTTTGCCTGAGGCAGAATTGGATGAAAAGCAGCAGGATGTGGTTTTGTTAAAAAATCGTGACCAGGCAGATAGGAGTTTGGGATAATTTAGACCTATTGTTTTTGTATATGCAACATTTTTAAGTTAGACTTGAGTTAGGGGCAAAGAACTGGTTGAGTTCCAAAATCATAGTATTAGTGCAGTTTCTCAAGCCCTTGCCCCAAACCCAACCCTTAGAAAGAAATTGACAAGGAGAGAAGCGTATTTGACAGCTGGAGAGCTGGAACAGGGCAGAGATTATGCTGCAAAAATTTCCCCCCTTTTTGGCCGGCCCTGTGGCGTAACGGTTAAGTGCTCGTGCTCTGCTGCTCGCGGCCTGGGTTCGGATCCTGGGCGTGCACCAAGGCACCGCTTGTCAGGCCATACTGTGGCCGTGTCCCATATAAAGTGGAGGAAGATGGGCACAGATGTTAGCCCAGGGCCAGTCTTCCTCAGCAAAAACGGGAGGATTGGCGTGGATGTTAGCTCAGGGCTGATCTTCCTCACCAGAAAAATAAATAAATAAAATAAAAAACAGAAAACCAAAAAAAAAAAAAAAATTTCCCCTCTTTTTAATGTATGTTCAAATAGATCTCTTGTGTAACATTACAATTTTTAAAGTTTTGAAATGTTTCCAGTTTGTACCAGTTGTTTCCTTCAATATTTGGTTTATATAATATTTTTCTTTGTTATGAATGTAATGTATGTTCATTATAGAAACTTTGGAAAATGCAAAAAATGTGATCTAACACGAAAATAAAATTCACCAATAATCCAACCCATCAGAGATAACTACTGTTAAAATTGGAAAGATAAACAATGGCAGCTCCCCCACCCCCACCTCTGCAGTGTTTACCAGGCTGCCTGCATCTGTCCCATATTCTCTGGCTTCCCTTTTGTTACAATGGATGAAGAGCCACTGGTCCACCTGAGCCCTGTATCTAATCCCTTCCCTTTCAGTCAGCTTTGTTACCTCCCTCCTTTAATGAAACTATGTTCCCTTCCAACTGCTACTACTTTGCTAGCTTTTTATACAATTGAATTTTCTATATTTGCTATCTTTGCTTCCTCCTCTCCTATTCTTTCCTCATCCTGCTCCAATGCATCTTCCTTCTCCAACACTCTACCAAAACTGCCATTTTCCGGGTCACCCGTGACCTCAGTGTTGCAAATCCAGTGGTTAATTCTCTGTCTCATTTTGCTAAACCTCTGTGCAGCATTTGATACGTTGATTAGTTCTCCTTCTTGAAATAGTCTTTGGGCCCATCTTCCAAGATGTCATTACTTCTTTATTACTCACCAGCTATTCTTCTTATCTTTCTCTGCTTGGCTTGTTAGTTTGGACAGGATTGGTTTTTCTCAAATATTCTCTATTTGCACTTACTTTTTATGTGATTCCATCCAGAACTATGCCCATAATCCTTAACATTTTCACCAATCCCATCCTTTCCACTGAGCTTCAGATAGCCAGCTGTGTACTAGGCACTTCACATGGTATGTCCAACAAAACATGGCCAGATGGAACTTTTGTTTCTCTAGATCCACACTCTGGCACTCCAAAATGCGTCCCCCTCTTAGTGGTCATCACAGGATGGCACCATCATCTAGCTATAGCTCTAAACTTTGGAGTCACGCTTGATGTCTCTTCTTCCCCCCAAACTTCACCTCTACTCCATCAACAAGTATTCAGATGATGTCACACCCCTGTTTAAAATCTTATTATGAATGCTAATTAACTAAAATAAAAGGCAGATTCATTACCCTGGGCTTGCAGGATCTGACCCTTGACTGTTTCTCTGAATGCCTCTTGTACATCTCCCCACCTTCTTGCTCCCTGTGTGCCAGCCCCAACAAGCTCATTTAATTTAGGGGTCTTTGTCCTTGTTATTACTTATTCTTCCCTGTCCTTACATCATCATATGCTGGTGCTTTCCCCTACTATTTAAGTTCCATCCCAGATACCTTTCCTCAAAGCAGCAACCCCTAATTGCATGGTCTAAAGTAGCCCCGTCCTACCCACTTACCTTCCATCATGTATGCCTGTTATATTTTCTTCACAGGATTTACCAGCATCGGAAAAGATCTTGCTTCTTTAAGTATTTGACCATTGTATTTTATTCATTTATAATGTAAGTTCCAGGAAAGCAGCAACCTTGTCTGTCTTCTTTACCACTTTATACTCAGGGATAAGCAGTGCTTGGTATGAAGTAGGTGATTAATAAATATGGGTTGAATGATTATTGAACAAATATTTTGAAGTAATTTCCTCTAGTCCTTTTTTACTGTGAACTGCAACACTTTATTTTAATCATGTCTTACATAGTTTTTCATTGCCTGATTTTTTTTCAATTACCATCACATAATTAGCATTTTCCTGTGTTGTCAGACATTTTTTACAAATTTTTTAATTACAAAACTAATACAAGTTAGTTGGGCAAACTTAAAAGTATAGGTAAACTAAAATAAGAGGGAAAACTGACCCACACTTCTCGTTAATAATTTGCCGCATATCCATTCACATATAGACATATAAATATATAATACATTATATTAAATTATTCATGCTTAATAAATACAATTTTTAATAGCTAAATAGTGCTTTGTCCCTATGGCTGTGTCATAACTCATTCATTATTCTATGAATATTAGTTATTTCCAGGTTTTCAATACTAAAATAACATTGCAATATGCACCTCTTTTTGATCTTTAAAAGTAATTTCAAATTTTATGATTCTAAGATTTGTTCTTTTAATAATATTGGTAAGAGATAAGCTTGTAGTCTTGTTGTGTTTACTTCATGTTAATAATCATAACACGATATCATAGTTGCCTAATTCTGCTTTGCCTTACTACCTCCAAGTGTGTCTTTCTATAGGGATTTTTCTTGAGTGGGGAAAGGTGACATTTTAAACCAAGGAGTCCCTATGAGAGGGAAGGACTTGAGTGGCCCACACAGATATTCCTGTTGTGGCATTTTCTCTAAGACCTATTCACAAGCTACCAATTAAGACAAATCCTTTTGGGGTAACAGTAAATGGCCTTCATCTCAAGGGATTTGCCTTGGTATCCTCTTTAACAATACCAGAAGGGACCCTTTATCTTGGGACATCAGTGGACAAATGACAGGGCCAGTTGAGAAGAATTATAATAAATAGATGCTCTGTCTGAACTATACATCTATATATATAAAAATATATGGCTATATATGTGGCTGTGTAAATATATGAATATATAGCTGTAGCATATATCAAGATGATAGGATAAAATTCAGATGTAACTATCACGTTTTGGGTAGTAATTTCACTTAAATATAGATAAAAACCTTTACACAGGAGATTAACATTACATATCTCATAGTCTAGGTCCAATTTCAGACTTTTTTCTTCTTATACTTTTTAAATACTCTTGTCTTTCTCAAGTTGGCACCTTTGGCAGAATTTGTGCCAAAATATTAATGGGGGTTTTCTATGCTTGTGGAATTATGGGTGGAGTTTCCCCTTATTTTTATTTATCTGTATTTTCCAGTGTGTCAAATTAACTTGTTTGCAGAGTTTCCAATAACATGGGAAAATGCTATTTTACACTGTAAGTTAAAAACATTGGGCTATGATGGGGCCGGCCCCGTGGTGTAGTGGTTAAGTTTGTGCGCTGGCTTTGGCGGCCCAGGGTTCGCCCTGCTGTGGCAGGCATTCCTCATACAGAGTAGAGGAAGATGGGCACGGATGTTAGCCCAGGGGCCCATCTTCCTCGCAAAGAAAAAAAATTGGGCTGTGAAATACAACATAAATATGCTTGGATCCATGCACAACATAAATATGCTTGGATCCACGCTAATGGGTTTCTGGCTCTTTGGTAGTCCGCCTCGCCCTGGCACTTGTGTGTCAAAGTGAGGTCATGTCGCTTGCAGGGGATTGTCAGTGTCCACCTGCCCTTAAAATATGTTTTCTGGCCCACTACGCAGAGTGCTGATTAATGTTGATGGCGTTTCTATTACCCATTCCTATTTCACCCTTTCTTTTCGTTTCTGTCGCTGTTTTTCTATTCCAAAGCGTTATCATGCAGTAGCTTTGCAGTGATCCTGAGACAACTCTGGAAAGCTCTGCAGTCCCTGCCTTACCTGTGGCTGGTGAGGTCCTCTGGGGAAGGGATCAGAGACCTCCTGGATGAATTTAGATAAAGTGCTTCTGGGTCAACTTCCGCCTAGGGTTTCCCCAGTACTCAGAAGATGTTTTCACAATTACTTCCTATCCCTCACTCTAAAAAGGCATTTGTGTCATCTTGCTGTTACTCTGTTCATGACCACAATCGGTGGGTTAATTTTAAAACCTAGGTAATTGAGCTAGATTCTAAAAAAGACAAAATAGCCCCACAAAGTACATTTACTGTGCTATTAGTATGCAAGTTATATAGTAATGCTTGTGTGTTCATAGGGCTAGTCTGTGAGTTCTTTCAACTGTTATTTTATTTATTATTATATTTCCAGCATTTAGCACAGTGCCTGGCACTCCACAGAGGCTCAAAAAATGTTTACAGCTTAGTTCCGGTTTCCTAAAGAAAAATTCAATAAATATTTAATTGACGCCACAAAGCCTTCTGTAGACATTCTAAATTCCATTTAGATACCACTTCTCAGATCTTCCATTAATCACCGGGTTGAACATGCCCACTCCTTGAAACCTTCTTAGAAACGTGTCTCTGTCCCCTTCCTCCGTAGAATGGTGCTGCATGTATAGTAAGTGCTCAGTAAACACTGATCATGCTTCAGTTTGATTTGGTAAATGGGAGGACTGTCCTCATTTTGGAACATTTTCTTAGTTTATTTCCTCTCAAAACTGGACATTAATTTCCAGGTCGATACTGTTAAATTGGCATTGATTGTCTTGTATCTTCATAATTACATCAATATTCTTTTTGGATGAATTTATCCATGATTGACTTTTAGGGAAATCAATATACAGATGATTTCCAGTAAGACCATCATTACTTATTAGCTACCTGTTGACTCCATGACACTCTACTAAAGTGATTCTTGTAAACCATGAGAAGAGCTAGGACTAGAGTCAAAAATTCATTTGATGTTTTTTCTTCTCGAAAGTCAGACTTTCTTCCCACTTACCTAGGGAGCAGATACATCAGTAAATGAAGACATGTTTTATCTAGGGATGAAATCTCATGTGCTATGAAAGTGACCCTTGGTTAACATACAGAATACTATTTCCTTCTTGACAGAATCCTAAGACAAGGTACCTGGGGGATGCATTAACAGGGTCATGTTCCCCTTCACAAATCCTCCTGGGACAAAGAGTTTGTTTGCAGATCAAGTTCTACTGCTAAACACGATATTCCATAGTTCCCATGCTAGAGATGCAAATAGAATTCTAAGAATACTTATGAATAAGTCCCATCCCATGAAACCTACTCAGAGAAGCAGAAGCACGTGAAGTCCTATCATAAACTAAGCAGTGTAGTGCTGACTGTACAAAGTGGTTTAGGGAAAGGAGAGAACCCATCCAAGATGGAATAGTTAGGAAAGGCTTCAGAGTCATGGGGAAGGAATCTGGTCCTGAAGAGCCCCATCAGCTCTGATGCAGGGACTGTGGCTGATGGCTGGTGATGGTGAAGTCAGGGGAGATGGGGGAGGGTTGGGTCAGCTGGACAGTGAGAAGACCAGGTTCTGAAAGATAGAATGCATGCTAGGGAGCAAAAGGACATGAGATTGAGTTGTTAACGTGTCACAACCTCTCTTTTACTACCCATGTTTGATGTGTTACTATTTGCAAATATTATCAACAACTTATCAAAGATTCCCATTATGTAACCACAAAAACAATACAGGATACCCTCCTTTGCACTGGAGCAATGGGCCTCACATTTAATGAGGCTCAAAGACTGCATATTTCATTAAACTCAGACACTACCTTTAAGCCTGAGAGTCTTTGCTGTCATCTTGAAGAGAAGAGGCTCCTCACAGGTTCTGGAATATTGAGTATATACATTATTAAATATTATTGCAGGTGTCCCTTTGCGTATACGATTTACAAATTCGTCAGACCTGCAGTATGTTTTTTACCAAACTTACGTTCCTAGCAATGCTACAGTTGATATAAATTATATTGGAGGCTGGAGGAAATACAATAAGAAAGCACTTTGCCCTCAATTCGGTTTTTATTAAAACTTTTAGTTACCTTCAGCAGAATCTCTTTAGGCTCAGCTACTCTGCCAAATTCTTACTAGATCTTTAGTAAGAATTTAGAAGTTATGCCAAGGACCAAATAACTCTTTGGCACGTGGTCTCTTATTTTAGGTGCAAGCCTTTATTCAAATAATATCTATCTAATTGAATTTAAAATAGAACTTATTTTTTATTTTGGAGTTCAAATTTTTGTTTTTAATTTAATTAATCCACGTTTAAATAAAACTAGATGTTCTCATAAAGACTAAAAAACCCGGATATATGCTCCATTAGGTTAAATACAATATTGATCGTGTGTTTTTGCTATAATTCCTTAAGAGAAATAGTAAATACTCAGTTTTTGGAAAAAGGTAATTAATCTTTCTAGTTTGGATGAAATAACAAAAATATCACTGGTAATATATAGCCAGGACACAGATAGAAGCACACACCGTCACTCACGTGATTGTTCCTCTCCTGCGTTGTGGAACCCTTTGCTGTGAGGTAGCTCTTCCCCTCAGGGGAGCCACGGACTCAGCCCTTCATTCTTGGTGTCAAGGCTGCGTGTCTTTGTCTGCGCTACCCTAGGTGGTGTGGGATGGAGGGTAGTGATCCTCTGACATTTTTACTAGGACTGATAACTGGTGTCCCTTCATTTATATTCTCATCACGGTCCCCTGTTGCTGCTGCTTCATGTGGGGGCTTCCCTGTGAGGTTAACTGACATCTCCTAGTGGTTGGTGGTCTCACCTGGGATGCAGGGCTGTCTCTGGACACTTCTTGGAGCCAATGAGAAAGTGGATGCTGTTCCGGAAGCCCCCTTTTGTGTGGCTGTAGACGGTGTCTGCCGTATGCATGGGCCACCTGGCATCATCTGTTAGGAGATGTGCTGCCACCACAGTACCCCACAATTTTGGGGTGCATTTTAAAGCATTGTATCCTGACATTTGTGTCTGCATTAAAAATACCAAAAAAAAAAGTATTTCTCATTTCTTCATGGCTTTATTTTAAAAAAATGGATTAACTAATCAAATTGAAAGGATTGACCCTCAACTTTGTTACTATCATGAAAAGTTATTAAGCACATCTGATCTTATTTCTCATTTTTATTACACTGAAATGGATTCTCCATCATATTTAGGATCAAGTTCAAGGTCCTACACGTGGAAAGCAAGGCCTTCGTGATCAAGCAGCTACCTACATCTCTGATATCTTTGCTCTCCAGCTTCTCAGTCACCCTGTGCCCGTGCACACTCCCCTACTGTCATCTCACAGATGGCTCCTCCTGCCTGATGTGCCACCCCTGCTCTACCCCCTACCCCCATCTGTCTGCTTTGTGGTGCTCCAAGGGTGCTCCTGGGACCACTTAAATCAAGATCAAATGGGAAGCTTATTAAAAACAGATTTCTGGGTCACATCTGAGATATATTGCATATGATTCTCTGGGAGAGCAGAGTTGGACTCTATTTTTAACAAGTTCAACCTAAAATGTGAGAACCACTGATCTACAAAATGAATTCCTTCTTGGAAGAATCGGTTCCACAGTTGTCCATCTAGGAGGCCCTCCCTTGCTTGTCAGGGTCTCTCCTGTCTGTGATCTCATGGCAAGGGTCTCTTCTCTCCACCTGCTCCTCTGGCATTGTGTGTCATGTGCAATACGTTACTGCCTGCTCTATTTGCCTGTTTCTGCCACTGGTCTGCAAGCTCCTCATGGGCTGGGACATCATCTGACAGCTCCCTTTATTGAGTACTTAGCATAAGCAGAGTTTAATAAATGCTTATTTATTTGTTCACTGCCAACTCTGGATTAGCGTGCCATGGCATTAAATTACTCTCAGAGTATTCAAATTAAAGTCACACTGACTTGTTAGTTTGACCCTAGAAGGCTAAGAAAGAAGGTGACAAAGCATTATTTTCTTCCTCTTTTTTAAAGAGATCCTGTTTAAACAAGTGAGGGGAAAAGAATAATATTACATTTTAAAGTATATATAAAAACCAAGTATGACTAAAAGGTTGTTACCAGTTTGTCTTGACAAGTTTCTTCTTATGTGAAAATTGGAACATAGATCAGGAAAAATGGAAAAATAAAGACAAGTGAAATTCTCTTCATGAAAATGAAAAATAATTTATATTGTTATTTTAAACAAACGCATAAAATAGAAAAGCTGTATTGCAGGAACAAGTAGACAATTTGTTCCTTTTATTTCTAAAGCGATATTACTTAAACCTTTTTTATTACATTTTCACAGACCACAAGATACAGAATGTTTAATACAGGGTCATAAAAAAGGCATACCCATAAAATATCTGTAAGCAGAGGCTCTGTGGCAGAATTCTTCTGGTGATGCAATTGCAATGTTGTTCGGGAAGGTAAACTATCCAGCATTGCCCTCGAATCAATGACTGTGTATTGAATAGTTAGTTACCCTTTCTCCAAATTCTGTCCTCACATACTGAAGACATTTTGTGTAATTGGAAATTTACTAGATAGTCATCTAGTTCTGGGAAGTTTTTTCCCTTCAATTCTTTTTATCTCTCTAGAGGAGCAGAGAAAGAAAGAAATTGGACTTAACATGTTCCTTAGTCATACAAAAAGAATTCAAAGGAGATTCAAAAGTAGCATTGATGGTTTTATTCAGCTTTAAAGTTGCTCTTTGCCAAGGTGCTAAGTTGGACTTTAATTATAAACTTGTCTCTGTGAGAATTTGTATTGGTACAGCAACAGACCAAGTAGTTCCCTGTTGATATATATACATCCTTATGTAAATAGCATTCCTGTTTGGAACCATCCTCTTGATTCAGTATGAATGTTACCGAACCAAGTGGGCTCGCCTCCTGGTGAGTTAAATAAGACTCTACACCAGTGGAAGTTGTCTCACAAAGTAAAGTGTATTTGCAGCAAATAGGAGGCCATGAGGAATCATTTCCAAAGTCATGGTGTCCCCGAACAAAGAGAAGCAGGAACTTTTATTAGAGAGAGGCAGGTATTCCTTGCAGAGGCTTAGCTGGAGAACATGCTTCCACATAATGAAGTCCAAGCTCCTCCTGGAGAGATCTTTGCGTTAAAAATAAGGCAAAGGTCATGGGCACAGCTCTTGTGGTGAGGCTTGGTCAGTTTCAGGATGGCTGGTGGTTACATCTCCTTAACAGACAAAAGGAAAAGAAACAACTTGGAAAAACAGTTAATTGCTTCCAAATCCACCTTTGAGTTTCTTGAGGCACCTAGTCGGTGACATGAATGCCTGTATTTGGATCTCTTAGCCATTTGAAGTGTCGTTTTTGCAGACCACTGGCACTTGTGAACAATTTCTAGTTGTGGTGTAATGTCAATGGTGTTCACTTTATAGGTGGAAATAATATTTGGTTGTCATAATACTAGGTAATACAATTGTTTTGTGTTTTAACTCTACTGCTGTCCACTGAAAGGTTATTTCATACTGAATATTGGTGTATGACGTGGTCACCTGAAGTGACTCCAGAAGGACGTCTACAGGTGGGGTGGAGGGGGACTGCTGTGATGTGCCTGAGAGGAAGACTTCAGTGGCCTCAGCTATATAAAATCTCATAGATTAACGTCATAGAAAAAGTGAAATTGGACACATTTATATTGGAAGAAATTAAGTTTGAATAGCATTGTGGGGGAACAAAAATGCCACCTCCTTCACCTGAACTGTCATCGGCTTTCATTCTTTCACTCTGGAGTCTCGAAGGAACTCAGTGACTGCCTGTGAGTTTTATAATATATTTCTCAGTGTGGCATATTGGATGGGTAAACACAAAATGTACTTGTGTTTAATTTGTGTGTGTGTGTGTGTGTGTGTGTGTATGTTCTTGTATCTTCCTGTGCTTATTCTGGAAGACTTGGTATTTCCCTGGAGACCTTTGGTTCTTCAAACACATCTGTTCCAAGGGGGCAGGTGAGGTGGCATTCAGGCCCGGCTGGTGCAGATAGAGACAGGACCTGGGCCATCTTGAGGACTCTTGTTTGAGACGCAAGCTCCATGAAAACCTCTGTTCTCCACTCTGCATCCCCACCCTCCGCCCCAGCCCACATATCTGCGTACCTGGTGGTATGACGGCTCCAGGAGTGAGTGCTCATTATCTGGAGATGCACCCCTTGGCTGTGCTCCAGCTGTCCCCTTCCCTCTGTAATTACCACTCCCATAAAGCAAAGTCTCACCACAGCCCAAATACCTTCAAGGGATTTTAGCTGCAGTTACAGAAAGAGCTGTACCCGTGCAGAGGACTCCTGTTAATAAAGAAGGGAAGAAACCTTTCAAGTTCATTAAGAGAAAAAAAATGTTCGTGCTCTCACTGCTGAGCCTTGCCATTTTCCCCAGGATGTAAAACAAACGGAAGCGGTGGATCGTTTATCAGACTTTGAAGCACGAGTCCTGTAACAATGAAGACACCAGGAAAATGAGAAAGGGGGCAGTGGTCTCCTTACACACACCTAACGGGGGGAAGAGCCTTCAGAAAGCCAATGGAAGAGGGAGTTGAAAGGATGCTAATAACTATGAAGGGGAAGGCATTTTAAATTGGATTAAACTAATTGGTGATTTTAATTGTTATTATCTGATTCTTTTCTCTTGTGCAAATGACTGAATAGTACATATTTGGGAAAGGATACACTCAGCCACAGGGAGCAGGCATGTTTATAAACTACTAAAAATTTAGGGCTAGCAAGATGAGGGGAAGGAAAAATGGAGTGAGAACTAGAAGACCTGAGAGTCCCAGGTTTCAGTCTCAGCTCTGGTACCAATTTGCTGTGTGGTTTTGGGAATACCGCCTCACCTGTCTGGAGTGTTTATTCCCTTCCTGTGATACCAGGTGGAAGAGAATAAATGCATCCCATATATCCCATCCACACCATCTTCTGGAAGGGACAAGAATCATTTGGTGATGAGTTGGTGAAAAAATTTGAGCATAAGTACCTTTTTTATTGAAAATAAATTTGGATTTTTCTAGAATAACTGTGAAAGGGAATGATAATCATGTTTACCTTAGTTGAAGTGGAGAGTGAGGGAGAAGGGAGCATGTGGAATGATGGTCAGATTTCTGGTTTGGACCACTCATTGAAATGTTTACTGTTATTACGTAATAACATTTTATAAATTGAAAAGCATTATCTAAAGCCTATTATTCAACTTATTTTGAAATCAGTATTTCTTCACTCAAATTCTTTTTAAAATTAACTTCCAAGTTAGAAGATTGGTGGACCAAGAATCAGGCTTTTCTGTGTATTTGACAGAAAGATGATAAAATCTTTCATTATATCATGGAGCATGAATTTATAGGAGTTCACATTCCTCCATTTAGTAAGTTAGAAGCACATGTATGTAGCTGAAATGCAATTCATTAAATCCCAAAAGAAAAGAAATTTTCATTTTGATTTATTGAGATTTTTTAAATTTCTGTTTGTAATTAAAAGAAGTTTCCTTTTCAGTTTAGTTCTTAGAAGCCAATGTTTAATTATCATATGGAAAAACTGACACACAATGGTGATTTAAAAGTTGACAGTGTGAAAAAAACAGAATATAAACTAAGAATAAGTTGCTAAATATTAAATTGAAATTGAAGCTCGTTATTCTCTAAATTTGACAGCAGCTTTCTTAACAAATTAAACATATTAGATGGTTTCCCTTTGCCTTCTTTGAACACACCCAGCACAAAATCTTATATCTGATCTGTGAGATTTTGAGGAAGAGTTCATCTTTCCTATTTAGTTTAGCAAAATTTTACCATAGGAATTTTTCATTTTAGCTGACTATTTTCACTTTGATTATATATATTTTAAAAGTGAGCAGAAAGATGAAATGGTTAGCTTGATTATTCAACCCCAAATGCCATTTCACTTTAAGTTCTGGAAGGAACTAGAGCGCCTTACAGGACTTTGCTAACCTTCCTTTGACTCTTCCCTGAGCCATAATTAATGCTGGTGATTTGTGCTCTCCTAGCACTTTGCATGTGTTTCTACTGTAGATATGATGCCATCACAGTGTAAGTGTGTCTGAGACTGCAACTGGTTGTAAGAGCCTTGTAGAAAGAGACAATGCGTGGCATTGTCATCTTTGGTTTCCCTAGTGCCTAGCACACAGCAGATATTTAGCAAATGCTTTGTAAAATTACTTTAATTATACTTTGGTTGTGTTTCACTTTGGTGAGGAGATAGATGTAATTCAGTCAAAACCACAAATGTCTACTACAAGGTCACTCCATTAGCCTATTTGGTCTTCCAAAGACAGGGCTTATTATCTTCTTTTGAAGACTTTCTCTTTATTATTTTTGGCCCTGGGCACTTACCCGTTTGCTTGCTCTTAAGGCTAGCAAGGAAGCAGGGCCATTGTAGGGAGGATTTGGGGGTTATTGCCAGATGTAGACAAGCATCCTGGGAGCCTCATATGTCCCATATTTTATAGGAATGAAACACAGTGAAAAAGCACATGAACTGCCTTGGAGGAGGAAAGAAAGAGCTAGAGGACCATGAACCATCTTGACAAAGAGGGAGAGAGAGTGGTAGACGGCATATGCATATGATAGAGAAGTGGGCCCGTCCAGAGCTGTGAACTGAATAACCACAAGAATCTGAACCTCAGGAGTATCTTCAACATTAGGTTACTTCCCGCCTGCTCGTAGCATCAGGTGTGTGTTGTAGGGTGGAGGATGTGAGAGAGAGGGGGAGAGGAAAGGGAAAGAAGCTGTCAGGGAGGCTGGGAGACAAAAGGCAGAATCTGACTTGAAGCAATTTGAGGACAGCTCTACTGGCAAGAGAGTTAAGAAATGTCATGCTGTGGTGATTGGTAACTTACAGTTGAAATCTTTAGGAATATGATTTTTCTCCTAGAATAGCTACTGCTGTCCTAGGCCTTCCACAGTTATGCTAGCCTGAGGCATACAAACTTAGTTAAAACGTTCCTAGAGTAGCAAACAATGCTTTGGCGTTTACTTGAAGAGAATGTTGAATTTTGAACCTGTTATAGGTTTTTATTCTTACATTTTGGCATCTTCCAAATGTACAAATGGTGGAAAGAGGATGCTAATCATAACATTCATTCCTGTAGGAAATCAAGATTGAGTTGTTTTTTGTTTTTGTTTTCTTTATTGTGAAATTTTTGTTGTACATTATTGTTTGTCAGTCACCATATAAATGCATCCCTTCACCCCTTGTGCCCACCCTCCACCCCACTTACCCCTGGTAACCACCAAACAGTTCTCTCTGTCCGTGTGTTGGTTTATCTTCCACATATGAGTGAAATCATGCAGTGTTTGTCTTTCAAGCTTGAGTTTTTGATGAGCAAAAAAAAAAACTAAGACTTGGCTTCCTCTGAGAATTTTTATCATGTGTAGGGAAGTCCTAAGTAGTTGGTAATGAGAATGTAAAAGGATAATGTTGGATATTTTTGATCAAGAAGATGTATTCAGATAATTTCCTGAGGACTATGAATAATCCTCATGAACTTCAGAGTGCAAATCATGACATTATATTTAGGTCATGGCCAAAGATGAAGAGATACATCATGGAGGCATTATGCTGATGACAGAAATGTCAAGATATTTCATGAATCTTGGCCCAGTTCAAGAAATCAGCCAGCAATTTGTTTTTCGGGAAGGACTGAATACTAGATGATCTGCCAGATTGATGATTGGAGCACAGGAGCTAAGCCCCGGTCCCTGCTGCCCTCACCAGCTCACTGTTTGAAATCAAATGATTAAGGCCAGGCAGAAATGCATGATTACCCTACAGCAGCTATAAAGGGAACTGATAATGATCATTCTCTATTATGGAAAAGTGAAAGCATAAGAGGAATGAATTAAGGAATAAAGAATTTTCAGAAAGGCAGTAAGAGAAAGGTGATAAAGGAATGTCAGAAATACAGAGGCTTGCACAGATCTGCTGATACCAATCAAGAATTTTGCATTAGGGAAGATAACTATGAAGACTTGGGTTTATGTAGATTGGTGAAAAAAAACAGCAATATGGTGCCATTTCAAGAATTTCAAGGATGGTAGTGCATGGGAAAGTGACATTGAATTAAGGAATATGGAACCAAGAGGAATGAGTTTTGTATTAACATGACAGGCAAAAGGAGTCCTTAGCCCTGTGGACATGGACACACCCTTCAAAAATTATGAGAGATGAACGTTGAAAATTGTTGGGAGGAGACTCATTAACTCACTCATTCAACACCTGTTTATGGGATGCCTTCCATATGTCAGGCATTGTACTAGACATGAGGAATAACAACACCAGTAAGGCATGGCACCCAAACTCAGGGAACTCAGGATCTAGAAGAAATACAGGAATCATAGGCAAATAAAGGCAATAAAGGGGGAGAGGTGCTCCACAGGGGGACACAAAGGAGATGGAGAAGAATAAACCCTGGCTCCCTCTGGGAAGAAAAATCATAAGTACTCTAGCCTTTTGCCCAATTTTATCAGAACTCACCTTTTGTTCTTTTAGTCTGGCAGACCTCTATGTTGTCTTCATCTCTTTGTCACTAAAGTAACAAAGATCAGTTTATAAAACGTAATGGAGGCCTTACAGAATAAAGCAAATAGGTGAATTCAAGATGGTGCAGAATTTCTATGTTTAGCCTTTCAATATTTATATATGGTTACCTAAAAGTTACTTAGAAAAACCTACTAAGAACGACAAAGCTAATTTATTCTGTAGTGTCATCATATGATAAATGCTTGAGAGGTTTCGTCAGAAAAAGTGTTTGCTGATGAACTGTGGACTCTTCTATAACCTTATTTATTATTTATTTTACATAGAGATGTGCATGAAGAGCACTTTTTATAGTATTTACTTTTGTAAATACTATATAATAAGAAGATATTCCAAATTACCTAAGGTCACACAATTTGTCATTGACTAAGTCTTATTTCAGCCCAGGCCATCTGATTCTGAAGCCTGGGATCCAAACTACTAATTAGATTACTTCTCAGAATAAGCACCATATAAGGGAGGACACTTGAAGTACTCTCATCTTACTTGTGAACTTTGTGAAGTCAGGCACTACGTATTAAGCAGACTCATAGGTGCTTCAAATCTTCTGTGCCAGATGCTAAGGTATACATACAGAGAAATGTTCATCTCTGCTTTTCTCACAGCAGTTCTTTGCACGTGCCCAGTGTATCATTAACATTTGCTGACTTGAATCTATGCCAGCATCAGGTGGAGCTGAATCTGAATCAGGAGATCTTCCTTTTTTCCCCTCTTCCTTAGTCTTGGTGACTGAATGTTCTATTTTTCTCAATCTGGGAGTGTCTAGAATTAAGTGACAATATTGAGAGAACCTTAGAAAAATCAATGAATCAAACAAACTCAGATACAAATATTTTAGCTGAGCTTTGTAAGACTTCCTAAATAATGTCTCCAAATCTCTCTTCCTAGTGAAAGGTACAGAGCTGGAAAATGGAGAGAAGTAGCCTTTCTCCAGAAGAGAGAGCCCAGCTTGATCTAAAGGCTGGCATTTGAGAGGGAATACTTTTTCAAAGAGCATAGAAGGCAGTGCTCCAGAGAGCAGCTAGGTAGGCTAGGTGTGATCTTTTTTTTCTACAGATGAACATTTCAAATATTTTCAGAAAAGGATTAAGAAGTACTTTCCCAGTTTTTCTTTTCCACATGAGCATCCCTAGTAACATGATATGCTCAACTCCTAACCATTCCTCCTGGAATTGGATGCCAGGATGGGGGACAAACATATGGGGGAATCTGATCTGAGGACAGTGGGACTCTCATTTTCTTTAACCTAAAATTGTGTTGAGTAATGGCCATTTGAAACCCTTGAATATGTTGGGAAAGTAGTTTCTAAATTAGGGGAGTGAGTTCTTCAGAGGCCACAGAGACAGGAAGAGCCTAGAATTTTTGAGCTCTCACTCAGGTGGTATCCAGGGATCGCCTTCCTGAACGTCTTGTTAATGATAGATTGGCATGCCTCCAGCTGTCTCAGGTCATTCTAAAAATTAGTGTTGGTAAAGCCATTTAAACACTTCAGAAGAGAAGTGATCACAAAGTATTATTTTTTTATGGCCACAGTTAGTAACCTAGTGGATGTTTTCTCTTTATGGTTTCTGATTTCTGTGAAATCCCATGAGAATAAGGAATCTCTCAGGTGATCAAATCTTCACCCCTTCCCTTATTGCCATAGCAACCAATCTGTCTTTACTACTCAAATTAGTTAATCAGTCGTGGTCCCTGATTTATTTTGCTTGACAGCAGCTATCCCTGAGGATTACTGGCTCTTTGTTCTTCTTTAGCTAATAAGTGCCCCTATTAGAAGACAGTATTCCCAGATATAATAAACACTGAATTATCTGAAGGACTCCTTCAGTGGGTGAGTCAGAGATCTCATTCCAGGATAATTAGTTTGAAGATCAGTTAAGGCCATGTTTTCCCCCATTGTGTGTTATTGATCAGGAGAGAAACACACACAATTCCCAGTTTACTGGAAATAGGTCATATATTTTATTTCTGTAGTGACCAAATATTTAAAACCCAAATCAAGACATCAGGTCTGACAAAGACCTTGTTTTTTCCCCTTGGTATTTGAATTTATTTACGTTGAATCTTACAAATGTTACAAAAATAAAATCATACTTAGGTACATCTTTAGTTCATAGACTTTGTTGAATAGAATAAAAGAACTGCAGATTTGGGCTTCTTTACTTTTTTTGGTAGCAGTTATTAAAACATGTGTTTTTACATGCATTCTTTCATATGGAGTCAATTCCTACAGTTCACCCAAACTCAATTTTAACAGTCTTTAGCAACTATTTAAGTTATGAATTTATCTTCAGTTTCATTTGACTTGCATCTCTGTTGAGTTAGCTATTTTCGCTTTGTTGGTCTGGGTCAAATGTGAAACGTTGACTGTCCTTTGCTCTTTTATATACGTTATGTTTGCTAGCATCAGTCCCTCAATTCATTGAATTGTATAAAAATTCCCACCAGAAAGATTTAATTGGCCCCAAAATATCCCTTCTAGCTTGATATAATCCACCAATTCTCACTGGTGTTTCTGTGCTCTACAGGAGATTTCTTAATGCCTCACTTCTTTGAGTCCTAATTCATGAACTTCTTCATTGCTGAACTTATAAGAAAGAAATGTAAATTACTGACCTACTTGAAAACTCACCTTTTTTGAGCATCTCACTAGTTCATAATTCCCTTTGTGCCTGGCATATTTTACTTGTGTAGAGTTTGTGACTATGTGAATTATGACTCCAAATCTCAATTCTGGCCCTAACCTTGTCAACAACAATGCAGGAGGGCTTCCTCATCACAGTGCGGGCCTGCATGTCCATTCAGCATCGGCATATTAGGGTTGCTCAATTTGCATATCTAGAAATCTTATAGTCAGATGGGCGGGAGTAGCAAACTACCTGCAGTGTGCACTTATATCTGGAGTCCGTGCATCGGGGTTTGTTTATATAGCATGAGAGTGGTACAACAGAACCTGTCAGGAGACCAATTACTGCAAGAGAATTCTCCACTACAAAAAATAAGAACTATGAGGTTTATCCTGATCTAGTACCAAGACCAGTGCGTGGGTTTTTTGCCCACACATCCAAGCAATTCTCCAACACCTGCTGAGTGTCCTATGATTCGACTCAATACTCTCTACGTGGAGGTGGCATCCGATTCCACAGGTTAAGGGCTCAGTTCCACAAGACTGCACCCCCATGCCCCCACTTCAGGCGCCATTTGCAAGCCCAGGTTATCACCTGTGCTTCTGACCCGCTGGCTATAAATTGGACATTCCAATAACCCCCTCCTTGGGTTTGATTAATTTGCTAAAGCAGCTCATAGAACTCAGAGAAACATTTTACTTACTAGATTACCAGTTTATTATAAAAAGATATAACTCAGGAACAGCCAGATGGAAGAGATGCATAGGGCAAGGTATGGGGAAAGGGTGCAGAGCTTCCATGCCCTCTCCAGGTGTGCCATTCTCCCTGCATCTCCATGTGTTCACCAACCCTGATACTCTCCAAACCCAGTCCTTTTGGCTTTTTATGGAGACTTCATGACATAATCATGATTGATTAAATCATTGGCCATTGGCATTAAACTCAATCTGTTGGGGGGGAGAGGGTGGACAAGACTGAAAGTTCCAACCCTCTAATCACATGGTTGGCTCCCCTGGCAACCAACCTCCATCCCTAGGTTTACCTAGGGGTTTTCCAAATATCACCTTATTAACGTAACAAAAGACACCTTTTACCTCTCATATCACTTAGGAAATTCCAAGAGTTTTAGGAACTGTGCCGGGAACAGGGTAGAAGACCAAATATATATTTCTTCTTATAAATCACAATATCACAAGGTTCCTCGCCTTCCTGCCCTTCTCTCTCCTAACTTGCCTAATTGAAAGTCTGTGGCTGAAATCTTCAGACCTTTCTCCTCCAATTGTAGAGAGTCCCATACCTTCAAGGGAACTCATGGACTATCACAGGCATCCACCTAGAGATTAAGGTACTATGACCTTTACCCCACTCCACATTAATATTTGTATGCAAGATATGTTAATAGGAAATTCTGGATAGATTAGATCATTTTATATTGGATACTTTTTTGTTACATTAAATAGTTTTGTGATCACTATAAGTACCCCTCCAAGGCTACCTCTGATCAAGTTCCACTAATTACACCAACCCAGTGGAGTACACATAGTAGGATCCACTGTCGATCTTAGATCTACCCTACCCAGTTTTGACAATGTACGAATTACCAATGAACAAAATCGTTTTATGGTTGGGGAGAAGTTGTAGGGATGATGGTAGGGGAGATTGAAGACATATGAGGTTGAAATCATTTGGCCAGACTCATACCAGGAGCATAAATGGAAGGAGGATAGTGAGCCTTTGCTAATTGATTCTGTACTCTTGTCATGGCCCAGAATCTTTTCAATCCATCACTCTTGATAGCATCTCTCAATCTGAGTTGACGATAGTGATGCTACCCCGTTTCCTGTGCTGCCTTAGATGGCTTTGTGGGTGAAGTGGAGGAAGAAGGCACTCATGTAGGATGTGACGTTCCCTTGGGAGCTACTTCCCTTCCTGAACATGCTCTTGGGACCCTTCTTGGAGAACCAGAGGGAATTAGCCAATAGTAGCTTACATCATTACAGCCTGGTTTGGCTTAGCCTTTCCTTGAGGATAACCATGATAACACCCCCAGCCCTAACCTGAAGAATGATCCTAAGCCTGTCAGAGGGGACTCGCACCTTGTCTCACAAAGCTTCAATTCCTGAGGTGTTCTGCGGGTCACGATAAGCAAAGGAAAGGACACCAGTGGAACTTAGAATCACACAGACTTGGGTTTAATTCTTGCCTTCATCATGTAGCCCTTGTGAGACTTACCTGAATTTGTTCCTGATCTATAAAATGGTGACAGTAATATCCACTCCCCACTTCATAGAGTGAGACAGTAATGGGAAGTGCATAGCCTAGTGGGAGGCATTTATTTTTTGCTTAATATAGGTTTTTTTCCTTTCTCTAAAAGTCCTTGAATGACATACAACTTTATAGAGATAGGATGGTAGAATTTGGAAATATTTGTGGAGAAGAATGACTTTAAACATATTGACAGTTATGTGGGTGAGAGCAAAAGCCAGATGTTTTCAACTCATTAAACTGCCAAAGACACAGTGCATGAGATATAATGGGACACATGTTAGGGAAAAAAAAGAAAAGGCAACCAAAGCGAAGGAATTTTAGCTGTAGTCCGAAAGAAACTCTATTCAGGGAGCACTGCTTTGTAGTGACATTTTGATGAATAAATCCTTGGGGGAATGTTTCTGCGAGTTGAGCCGTCTCTTCTCCTTCCTCTCAAGGTAGTGTTCACAGTGTCATGCCCAGGCTTTCTGCAGAGGGAGATAATGAGGGAAAAGGGATCTGCTGCTGAGTGTCTGCTCCATCCACAGAGAGTTACAGGATGCACAGTTAGTTCAGTGAGAGAGGACTGGCCACAGGTCTGCAAGTTCCCTGAGCTTCTGAGGCAGGAAACCCAATAGTGTCAGCCTCATCTCTGCTGAGTACTGAGATGGGGGACTGACTTCGCATAATCCGCAGATGACAGACTCAGCCACAGGGCTCTTTTCTACAAATCCTTGTCAGCTCCTCTCTCTGTTGTTTTGAGAAGTTTCTAACTAACTCTCTAAAAAATTCAGAGATTGAAAAAATAGTAATAGTTGATGATAGGACGAATGCCTATAGTAAGCTCTTATTAAGGGAAGAAGAAATTCCAATTTGATGTACCATTGTTTGCTAGTTTCAGACTTTTTAAATACACATCCTTCAGCAGCAAGTGTGCAGGTGGATTTTTATCTTGGCTTTTGCAACTATCCCTCCGCCTCCACCCGCCTCTCTTCCCTTTCCCAGGTGTATCTAGCTAAGAGTCGTATACTTTTTCCTTCTGGCCGTAGACTAGCCTTAGCATCTCTGAATCCAAACCTCAGCTGTAAGGAAAAACTTGCCTAGGGGACAGTGACTTGTGATGATGTTCAGGTTCTCCAGACAGGCTGTTGACTGTGGAGTTATGCTCCCCCCTACTTGCCCTTGCACCAGTAGCCGTAAACACGCACAGATGAGGACATTTGGTTTTAAAGCACCGGCAGGACCACAGAGAGAGTCTTTTCTCCCCATTAATATTTCCAAAGAGCAAACTAAATGTCTACTCCAAGGGAGCTAACTCCTACGTAGAGCATCTGTTAGGAGTTTAAATCACTTAGGAGGACAACTCTCAAAATAACCAATACTGTTTGTATTTGTTTTGCCATCAAATACTGTTTTATTAAGTGCCTACAAATGATGTTCTGGGTCCTGTACCAAGTAACTGAAAAGAACCAGCTATTGCTCTTTGAAAAATCATAATTTAGAATTGCTGCTTGTTCGTGTTTTGTTTTCTCTTCTCCTGCAAATTGAAATCAGCATGCATGATGTCTTCCAAGCCTGCAATTTTAATATTTGCACCATGGTTCTTGTTGAAGTGTCTCCTTTTGAGCAATCTTTGGAAATCACTAGGAAAAACGAGAGAGAAAGAAGCTCTGAGACAAGCATGGATATGATCTTTCTCCCAAAGGAAAGAGTTGAAGTTTCTTATCGATTTGATCTGAGGGCTTTTCATAATGTTACTTTAGATAATCAGCCATTGGATTCTGGAGCCTTGACTTGTATAAAGCTAGATGTAAGCCTTGCTCTTTCTTGAACCTGTCATATATCATCCAGTGTTGTATCAAGTAAACTACCAAGCATCCCATGTGAACCACCTACTAGTTTGCAGAGAGCAATTAGTCATAGCATGTAAAGAGAAATTTCAGTAGGTACTCAAGGGATTTATTGAATAGCATAAAGTAAATTAAGAAGAGGAAGGATTAAGATATATAAAGGTATATTATCTTTTAAAAAAAGATCCTCGGGCCGGCTCCGTGGCTTAGCGGTTAAGTGCGCGCGCTCTGATGCTGGCGGCCTGGGTTCGGATCCCGGGAGCGCCCCGAGGCACCACTTCTCCGCCCAACGTGAGGCCGAGTCCCACGTACAGCAACTAAAAGGATGTGAACCTATGACATACAACTGTCTGCTGGGGCTTTGGGGGGAAAAAAACTGAATAAATAAAATCTTTAAAAAAAAAATAAAATAAAATAAAAAAAGATCCTCTTATACCACATTCTTTCTGATAATTGTGGGAATCTAAAAGAGTTGAAAGGTGTGCTGATATGCCAACACCAGTTAGCATATTTTCAAACCTACTTTAAGTGATTTCTTGCACGTCAAATTCTTTGCTAAAATGAGGCCCATTTTTGTGAAAGTTGTTCTGTTTTAGGTTGCTGGAGCTTTTGTTATTGCCACAAATGCTTATCCTGAAATTCATTTGATCGTCTTTACAGCCTCAACTCTGAAGGACCCTCAGGCTACCTTGTCAGACTGAGTTTTAAAATTCCAAACTGAATTGCGAAGACATGACATTTAGGAAATGGGGAGATAAATAATTGCGCATAACTCGAAAATTATCCAAAAGGGCTTAAATTCTCATGGGAAAGAACGTGTTGCTTTTATACTGAAAAGGATTAATGTTGGAGGATAGAACAGTCAATAGTTGCTTCTCCTTAATGTTAAAACACTGAAAGTTACTGATAAGTTAGTGATCTCCACGCCTCCAAATCCTGAGGAGAACCCTTGTGGCTTTGTGTCCTCAGTAGCTGGCACAGTGCTCAGTACAGCGTACGCTCTCAATATTTGTTGGCAGAGAGCAAAAGAAGGGAAGGAAAGAGGGAGAAAGGAGAGAGCTTGAGAAAAGGATTGAGGGAAGAAAGGGAAAAGGAAGGGCTAAGGGAGAAAGAAGAGTAAATAAATGGAACTGGAAGAGAGTTTGTTTTGTTAAAGTACACAAACACACACACACACACACACACACACACACAAAATAAGGGACTTGTCCAACCCACACAGTTGCTGACAGACCTGGAACCAGAATACAGGTATGTGTTTATAATATATCTGCTTCTTGGCCCTCTGCTTCACAGTAGGAAATTGTTTCATGAGCACTTTCAGATCTTTGAAAAGAATTGTAAAAATAAGGTACAAATTAAAATGTCCTTGGAAGAGAAACCATGACTTAAATTGAATTATTTAAGTTTAAGGGAGCCAAATAAAATTTTGACAGGCCCCAGGAAGGTTACATTTCACAGAAGGAAAAAAAAAATATGTTGAGAACATCTGAAAAGAAATTTTTCAAGTTATTTCTCTGATAGTTCCCTAAAATATTTTAATTTTATAAAAAAAAGAATACACTGGCAGTCTCATAGCTCACATTCCCATCCAAATTTGGACTTCTTAACCCTCTTTAACCTCATTTTTTTCTTTCCTCATTTGTGGTGTCCATATTTTCCTTTTCTCTCCTCACCTGTTCTGCTCGGTTTCTGACTCGGCTTGCTTTCATTTCCCTTGATGTTCGTTCTCACATCTCTTATTTTTCTCTGTGCTTTTCCTTTGACATCATTCAGTTCTTTCTCGGCTTTTCCCTTAACCTCTTTTCACCTGGTCTTTTTATGCTGGTCCATTTGCCAGCTGTTCCTCCTCCTGGTTGGCACTGATCTCTCCCTTTCTCTCTTTAACTCTCCTTCTTCCATCTTCTCCCACCCACTCTTTCCTCTTCCGTTCTCCAAGGTTTACTAATGGCAGACTGTCATTGGAAAATCTCTTGTAGGACTGAGCTCTGCATTCTGCATTATGTAATTTAGCGTACCCAGAAACAGCTGTTCATACTGTGTTTTTTCCACATGATGAACATTTCCATGATGAACATTTTTCCACAAAATGAAATGCTACTGGATGATATTCATAGTGTTGGAAGGTAGTTGCTTCAGCTGGACTTGACATTTTAGGATCTGGATTTCTGATCACTCTCTTCTCAAAATCTCATCTTCACTGTTATTCTGTGATAGTTTTCTTTGGTACTGTGTCATTTTCTTTACCAAAGGCGATGGATAAAGAGAAATATTTATGTAATTTAAAATTTTATTTATTAAGGTATTTCATACAATAAAACTCACCCATTTTGAGGGTATGGCTTGATGAATTTCTGTAATGTACACAGTTGTTTCACCGCCACCACTAAGGAGATATGGAACAATTAATTCCCTCAGCTGGAAAGTTTCTTTGTGCCCCGTACAGCTGAGCATCACACTCTACCACAGATCAGCTTCTTGTCACGGTGGTTTTGCCTTTGTGCAGACTTAAGTTTTCATTTCTCTTGGATAAATTCCTAGGAATGGAAGTGCTAGGTCATATGGTAAATATAAAATTGAATTTTATAAAATATTGCCATACTCTTTTCCAAAGCATTGGTACCATTTTTCGTTCTCACCAGCAACATATGAGAGTTCCAATTTCTCCACATCCTTTCCAGCACTTAATAATTTTGTCAGTTTTTTCAGCTATAGCTAGTCTAGTAGGTGTGTAGTCATATCTCATTCTGGTTTTAATTTACATTTTCCTAATGACTAGTGATGTTGAAAGTATTTTCATGTTCTTATTACCCATTTGTATACCTTCCTTTGTGAAGTGTCTGTTCAAATATTTTGCTCACCTTTAGTTGGATTGTCTGTCTTCTTGAATTGTAAGACTTCTTTATATATTCTGGATATAAGCTATTTGGTGGACATGTTTTGCAAATATTTTCTCACAGTGTATTGCTTGTATTTTTTCTTTTTTTAAGATTTTATTTATTTATGTTTTTCCCCCCAAAGCCCCAGTAGATAGTTGTATGTCATAGCTGCACATCCTTCTAGTTGCTGTATGTGGGACGCAGCCTCAGCATGGCCAGAGAAGCGGTGCATCGGTGCGTGCCCGGGATCCGAACCTGAGCCGCCAGCAGCGGAGCGTGCGCACTTAACCGCTAAGCCACGGTCCCGGCCCTGCTTGTATTTTTTCTTAACTGTATCTTTCAAATAATAAAGTTTTTAGCCTTGATGAAGTTTATTTTAGCAATTCTTTCTTTCATAATTTGTGCTTAAGAAATTTGTGTTTAAGAAATATTTACCTAACCTCATGTCACAAATATTTTCTCCTAAAATTTTACCTCTTATATTTAGGTCCATGAACTGTTTAGACTTAATTTTTGAATGTAGAGGTTAAGAGTCAAGTTCTTTTGCTTTTTTCCATACAGATATCCAGTTGATACAGTACGATTTGCTGAAAGTCTCTTTTCTGCCATTGACTTACCTTTGTGAATTATATTAATTGCCTTGCATTCCTGATATAAACCCCACTTGGTCATGATATATTGTCCTAATTATATATTTTTGGATTCAATTTTTTAATATTTTGTGAAGAATTTTTTTTCATTGGTCTTTGTGTTGATTGGTCTTTAGTTCTCTTTTCTTGTGATGTCTTTGTCTTATATGGCATCAGGTTATTTCTAGTCTCAGAAAATGAATTGGGATGTGTTCCCTTTCCCTCTATTTCTGAAGGAGTTGGTTAGGATTGGCATTATTTCTGTATTTGTTTTCAAAATGCAAAGATAAACCCAGAGAATGATATATTGAATGTAGATATTCACATACATCCTGTAACCTTTTATATCTCTGGGCTTGTTCAAGATTCTTAGGTCAAATAGTGTCGTGTAGGGAAATACATTAATTCCTTGATTTTCCGAATTTATCAAAAGTGAAAATTTGTATTTTTGCTATCTGAGATCAACTTTTTACATATTTGGGAGTAAAGTCAAATCCTTGAGTAGCCATTTTCTAAACAGTCCTCTGAAGTTTGGAAAAGTAAATATATCTCCAAAAAGGCTCAATTTTCTGCCAGTTCGCAAGTTATCCACAGGAAGGTTTGGCTCAGGTTGGTTAATAAGCACCTTCAAGAAACTGACACTTGTCTAGATGTGAGTCCAAATGTGTTACCAACACCTTTGTCCTTAGGAGGCTTGTGCCTTTCTCTTGCTTGCTAGTAGACTGTTCCTTGTTAACCATGCTGAGTAACGCATTATAGCTTTCACCATGCTCAGCCTCTGGCAGTTGAAACTCTAAGAATTACCAATCGCCCAGAATATATTTGTATCCTTTGTAGAACGTTTAGGAGATGATGATTTTCACCCTACTGTGGATTTCAGAGTCATTCATGTGTGCACACACACAATATGGCTCATCATAAATTTAATCAAGTTTCTATGATCATTTTATTTTTCACGAGTTTTGTTTATTTACTTTCTTTATTTTTTTTCCCCCCAAAGCCCCAGTAGATAGTTGTATGTCATAGCTGCACATCCTTCTAGTTGCTGCACGTGGGAAGCAGCCTCAGCATGGCCGGAGAAGTGGTGCCTCGCTGCGCGCCCGGGATCCAAACCCGGGCCGCCAGCAGCGGAGCGCGCGCACCCAACCGCTAAGCCATGGGGCTGGCCCGGGTTTTGTTTATTTAAACAGCAACGTTGGTTGTGTGATTTTAATGTGGTTAGAAAAAACAACTTCTTTTTCTCTGCTCTCTCATATGGTAATGTTATTTGCCAGTGATGGCTAGAGCAGATGAAGTAAATGCTTCATAACATTTGCTAAATGTTACATCCATTGTGAGAAGTAGCAAGAGATTTGAAAGCCGTATTCCCTAGTGAAATAAAATCAGGTTATCGTTCTCATCAACCATTTCTCTTCTAGGCTTTTGAGCAGGAGTCATTGCTGCTGTGACTAGCATGTCTGCTCTCTCTGGAACTAATGAAACTCTTGGAAATTTAGAATAACGGTCATTATTTTTAACAAAATGGAAAATGGGGTTTATTATCCAAATGATCTAATTAGTTTTACATTGAAAATATCGATGGTATGTGACAACAAAGGGACATGTTTTCTTCTTTGAGGAGAGAAGAGTGTATCTTTATATTCAGTTATTTCAGAGCATGCTGTTTTGGAAACTCCAACTTTCCTACTTCCTGTATCCTTCAGTGACTAACCCAGATCTGGTTAGGGGCTGCTCCTGCCACCAGTTTGTGGCAGCTGCGGGTGGAGAGTTCTGTGTACTCTGGCTGCTCACTGAATTTTATTAAATGATTTAGACATTAAAAAACTGAAAACTGCTTGACTTTTACTAACAGAATCTCCAAAGTGACAATAATAAGAAGAAAAAAGTGAAGGGCACCCTACAGTGATACAATGATAACATTTATTTTTCCAAATGAGTTAAAATGCCAGCAATTATATGCATTGTGACCTTTTGGATGAAAATATTGTATCTCTGTTCTGTAAACAATATCACTAGGAAACCACAAGTGATGAATATGTATAATAATAAATTCATTCTGTCCACAAAAAGCAGCTCTTCAAAGCATTAATGTTAATCAGGCGGTGCTAAGATGGAGTATAGGAAGAACTTCAGTCTTATCTTTAAAGTGCACTGAGCTCTTGCCCGGGCACCCCTTGATTACAACTCTTAAGGACACATTATAGAGAGAAGAAAACAGTGTCACCAGCCCAGAAGACCAAACGGTGTTGGATTATGTTTTAAAGTATAACTATAGGTTTCAGTAATCTTGGTTTCATTATTCTGGGCTCTTAACTTGTCACGCAGAGGTATAATAATTTACAAAGGAGAAAGATTAGAAGGTTATACTGGTAGTTTGAGATCTAATGTTCCTGAAATTCTCAATTTTACATCAGTTTTTTATTATCCACAGGGATGGAGGGAAGCTGGGTTGGACCATTCAAAGATAGTTCCAAAATTAATTGCATTTGCCCGGGGGATGCAGTACAAGGGCTCAGTTGAACTACATCCAGGTTTGCACATGTAGACACTCAAAACCTCTGTTCCTGGCCTTGACTTTGGCCTTTCTCAGTTCTCTCTGGTAGTTGATGGTCTAGTATATTGCAGAGAAGGTTAGATTCTGCTTTTCTTTAAATATATCACACACATGACCTGCTTGTGAAGTTCTTTCTCCAGTCACGGTGAAGACTGTGCAGTAGTCCATCTGTCTTGTCCAACCTGTACCCTTGGTATTGAATTAAAGAGTGAGTGAATTGACTGCCACTACAGGGAAGGCTAGGGACTCACTTCAGATCAGGTCGCCAGTGGTCAGGCAGAAGTAAAAACACTCTATTACCACTCTATTACCAATCATGTGGCTTGGTTTTCATTTAGCTTCTTTGTACATCAATTTGTACTTCTTAACAGGGGATAATAATACTTATCTTGCCAATGCCATGTGTTTTAATGAAAATTAAATGAAATCATTAGCATAAGATTTTCTTTAAAATTCCAGCACTATAAAAAACATAATATATAAAAGGTTTTATTTGCTTTTCAAGATAACGCGTTCTGTATTTTTAGATGAAAGGCACTGCACAAGTTTAAATGCACATCGTGATAGACTTCAAAGCTTCCGATAAAAATACTACATAAGCCTAAAATTGATGTAGCTTAATTAATCTTTCTTAATTAGCCTGATGCTTCCTTTTTACTGCACTCATGTACATTCAATGACATGTTGCTTAGATATTTTATTTGAATAATTGAACTAGCCTGTCTTAAGTCATAACCACAATGTCATCACTTAAATGTACTTCTTCAAGTGAAGCCAGTGAAAATGTATTCTCTTAGATGGGAGAATGACCCAATTCCCAGGGTAAAGCCAAAAAAAGAACAGCCTGGTATGTTCCTCTGCGCAGTGTATGCAGGTGAGTGAAGTCAGCAGGCTTCTCTGCATCCTAAGTGTCCATAGAAAGCTTTCGAAAGGTCAGGATTCCAGAGAGACTTCTTTGTTGCTGATATCTCGGTTTTTCCCAGGCTGCCCTTGGCACATGCATTTTTGCCTTTCTGCAGAGTAGCAATAAGGTTACACTCTCTGGGGGAGAAAACTGGGGCAGACGGACAAAGCCAGAGGGTGGATCAGAATGATAGAGGACGGGGCCAGCTAGGCAAGGAGTGGGCATTATGAAGAGAAAAGGACAAGGATGTCCTGTATTATAACTGAATGGCGTTTGCAATTAAAAGAATCAATGGATATCTCTGTTTTTAACTTCTACATTTATGCACTGGCCAATCTTCCTGCTGTTGTTCGTGTAGCTTGAATTACAGTCTTTAACATCTTAACTCCAGTGTTTGAAGGGGGAGAGACTTGAAGAGGCGGCAGAAGAGGAATGTGTGTGAGACATCCAGCGTCTGGGTATCGTCGTAATGGGCCATATCAAAGCCCTGTACAATGTCCCCCTGTCACCCCACACTCCAACAGACGTGTGAGACCACCCTGGTGTTTGTAAAGAAATAGAGGAGCATCTCCCTCACCACTTGACGTTAGATTTTTAGATATAATTGTAATATTGGCAGTTGTGGTTTCACATTTGCCCTAACCAAAATGTAGGACTCCCTTCTTCTTCTTTAAACTGAAGGCTGTATTTCTAAATTTGGTGATTCATATCAAAACCTGGGCTAACTGGCTTAGTATGTAAAAGTTTCTCTTTGAAGGGCAAACATTTAAAATATTAAGTTCTATCAGCACTCCATAACCTGGGCTGGCCGAAGATTGTTTTTCAGCGCAACTCGCTATGTTGATTTTCTTTTTCTGTGAAGCTTTGTCTGGATTAAACCTCAGGTATCCTGTGGATTGCCTCACTTCCCGCCGCAGCCTGGTGGGGAGTGGGACCAGCTGGTGTAATTCTGTTGACCTCTTTTACGCTTTCTGTTTTACACTCTTTTTTTTTAAATACAATGTAGGTGTACCTAATGAATTTTCTGTACAAAGCTTTTGTTCCTTTAATCTGCAGGGGTCCTCTTGGGGCTCCATGAAATCCACATCCACTCAGTTCATGGTCCTGATCCAAAAATATTTCTTAAGCCCATCTATTCTCAAAAGACAGCAATACACACACACACACACACACACTCACACACACACACACACACACGTATTTTGTATAGTTTTATGCTTCTGCTTTAGTAGTTTTATTACTATACTTAGATAAGATTTTTCTCCCAAAAGTTAGTAGGAATGTTTGAATATACTTGAATCTTTAGGAATATTAATGACGGGTGTAACTTGATAAAGCTAAAAACAAACAGGAAAACAAAACCTATGTGGCTTAACTCTACTTTATGAGACTTAGTGGAAACAGAACATTAGCCGTAGAGACATATGCTGATAGAACATGTAAAGAATTAAAGTACCATTATAATAACATGTTTGGTTATAAACAGGTTTATGTACTTTCAAAATGTACTACTTTAATCTTCTGGATAATGTACACTTTAGTACAAAACAAACTCGTTTAATAGTCTACAAATAGCGCAAGTGATTGGTATAGTGGCTTCTTGTGAACAGTTTTCTCTCTTTGGCTAGAATATATAATAGGTTGAATGCCGCTTGTTTTTCAGGAAAGATTATCAATTATTATAAATCTTGATCTTCTTAAATCAAAAGCATGCACCCAGCTTGGAAAGAAAATTACTTATAATAAAACCATAAAGCCATTTGATGTTTTTCTTTTTTCTATTGCTAATCCCCCAATATCTTATTTGCTGCAGAATAAAACAAAAGTGTTTTTTTTGGCTTTTGTTTTACTAGAGATAGGAGCAAATTTAATAATTTCTTCCATTGGCTCTGCAAACTATTTGTAATTACCCTGCCCCTTTGCTAAATAAATAAACAAACAAAATGGAGCTCATGATTCAGAGAAGAGCCTGATGACTTCCACTTCAGCCTTCGTGCAGATTTCCTGGCTGATCATAAGCCAACAATGAGCTATCTTCTGGGTAGGAGGAATAAAATACCACCAATACTAGTGTGAGTTAAAATTAAATTCTTCGTGGTGAATTTGTGGTAGCTGAGGGTCCTAATATAGGACCTTTCAGATATCAACTTTTTTTTTTTTTTAAAGATTTTATTTATTTATTTTTTCCCCCAAAGCCACAGCAGATAGTTGCATGTCACAGCTGCACATCCCTCCAGTTGCTGCATGTGGGACGCGGCCCCAGCATGGCCAGAGAAGCGGTGCGTCGGTGCACGCCCGGGATCCGAACCCGGGCCACCAGCAGCGGAGCGCGTGCACTTAACCGCTAAGCCACCGGGCCGGCCCTCAGATATCAACTTTTTTTTTCATCGTCATGATTTCCATTAAAACATTAACCATATTTTTCATTCTAGGGTCCCCACTATCTGGTTACTGTATACATATAATCTAATTTAATTTTGTAATTGGCCTAAGTAAAACATAATATGGAGAAGATGAACAGATCACAAAATGGTCCATGATGCTTTGAAATGTGTACTGTTAGGTACAGCCATGTGAAATTGCCAATATTTGACTACTTTTCACCTGCAAAAATGGCATTCACTTAGATCAGAGCTACCAAAACCCCACTATTTAATGGTTCAAATCAAGAAACCACCGTTGGTGAAGTGAAATGTGTGGTGAAGGGGGTAAAGAGGGTCAAAAGGTAGACTTTCAGTTATAAGTAAATAAGTCATAAAAACCAGAAACTCCTCACTGAGTGCTTCCAGGGCAAAGATTAGTACAGTGAGAAGAGCATGGACTTTGGAGTAAATCAATCCTGTGTTTCTGCCCAGACTCTGGCCCTGTAACTTTACACTTGGGCCAAATTATCAACCTTTCCAGAGCGCAGCCTTCCCATTGATAAAATGGAGACAAGAAGACCTACCTTTCTCTCCTATTTTGAGAATTAGAAATAATGTGTGAAAAAAGCCTAGCATGCTACTTGGGGCTTAATACAAAACTAATAAATAAGATTTGTTGTATTATTATTTCTATATTCCAGTCACTATGCTAATATAGAGGTATGTGGCTAATAGGAAATTGAATTCAGGCAAAATCAGCTTGAAATTCTTAGAATCCAAGCATCTCTCTCTCGCTCTCTCTCTCTCTCTCTCTCTCTCTCTCACGCTCTCTCAAGATAGGTAGGTAGGTAGGTACATAGGGAGGGAGGGAGGGAGATAGATAGATAGATAGATAGATAGATAGATAGATAGATAGATACCCACCCACCTACACACGCACGTATACACACATACACATAGATATTGTTTTGAGCCTTTTAAATGTATACTTTTCTAAAATGAATTAGTACTTTTATGACTTGTTAAATGGACTAAGTAAACAAAATATAAACTTTTCTGAATGAATCAGACATCAGAATGACCATCAGTTCTTCTGCCATGCATAGAATACCATGATGCCAGTGGGACCTATTGAGTTGTATTAGGTCTTGTTTCTTTCTCCCCAGAATAATGTGTTTTTTAAGCTTTTGTCAGTTTTAATAGATTTTCTACTTTCTCTACTATTGAGGCCATCATTTCTCTCTGCTCTCATAGAACCTATAGCAAGTCCTAACCCCACTTACTTATGACTTCTAATACTCTTTGGATTTAGAAAATAGGTTACCAAGCTTGTCATATTTTTAGGTAAAGCGTAAAAGCAAATAATCTGTGATGTCGATGGTGTAAGAGTCTTTCCTCCAAGACATAGTGGAAAGTTCTGTTGCTTGAATTTTGTGACTTGATTCTGAGTCTCAATTATGTTCCAATATGTGAGATTTCCAGATAAATATTTGTGGATAAAGAAGATGTCACAGTAAGGAACCAAGGATGGTAAATCTATGCAGAGCTGATAGAAATTACCAAATTATTCAATTTTAATTTGAAATTCCTTTTGTTTCTTTCACTTCAGAATCATTGAACTCTTTTTTTTTTTTTTAAAGATTTTATTTATTTATTTTTCCCCCCAAAGCCCCGGTAGATAGTTGTATGTCATAGCTGCACAACCTTCTAGTTGCTGTATGTGGGACGTGGCCTCAGCATGGCCAGAGAAGCGGTATGTCGGTGCGCGCCCAGGATCCGAACCCGGGCCGCCAGCAGCGGAGCACGTGCACTTAACCGCTAAGCCACGGGGCCGGCCCTGGAATCATTGAACTCTTAACCATTAGCCTTGGGCGGACTTGGCAGTTCAATCATAGATATAGTTATTACCTCTTTGTTGGCATGATGACATTTAGTTTTCAATGGTAGCTTCTAATGGTGTCTATAGGAATGAAAGCTTAGCTGCTTGGATATCTGGCTCAGTATCTGTATATTCTATCTTGAAAACAAGCTCCATCATCTAAATTAAAGGTAGGGCAAGTGTGTTGCATAAATTCATTCTCATTTTTAATTTTAAACTTTGAAGTGATTGTTAAATATTTCATAGTCATGATATTTTTTTAGACGGCAAAACTGTAAATTAACTTTGTAAATAATATTGGAGAAAAATCATAGTGCTTATAACCTTGAAAAAGTGCTTTTCCTATCAACATTACTTTTCCTTTTCCATAATCCCTAATACCATGTCCATTTACACTCTTGACTATGACAAATTGGGAAATATTGATTGTAAGTCTAGCCTTTTATATAATTAAAAGTTTCCTTGTTAACTTATCTGATTTAGAATTAGGTGTTAATTTCTTGGGTTTGCCATTAAAGTACATTTCAAACATATATGAGTTTAGTGCATATTTAAATATAATTATCATGAAATATGGTAAGAAGTATCATTGGTCATTCAGTCCAGAGGGTCCCTTTCCAGTTGACCTGGACTTCTGTTTCTGTGAGAAGCAGAGGCATCATATGCCACTGGAAAGCTTCTCCCTCTGACTCTGAGGTAAGTAGCATCTTCTTTGGTTCTACTAAAGCTGCAAACTAGAAATAAGCTTCCATTTTTGCATCCACACGGTTGAGGCAGTTTTAGGAGGTATGACTGCATTGGGATCCGTGTTTCCAGATCAGACGATTCCTAATGCATCTGCTCACATGGTTTTGCCAGCGCCAGTTGGCCAAGTTCCTCTCAAGCTCTTTCATTGCAAATCTAATCCTATTAGTTTTTTTCCCTTTGAAAAACAGAGCATTACTCTTCTTTTTTGTCCTGAAATAAACTCATTAAGGAATTTATTATCTTCTTCCAGTAAATGATTTTTGTTAGGCAGTTTAAATATTTCCAAATGATCTTGTTGGATTAACATCAGTAAATTAAAATCCATCGCCTTTCTAAATTTAGAGCTCTCTCATGAATGATGGGGTTTTGTGTGTGTGTGTAAGGAAGATCAGCCCTGAGCTAACATCCATGCCAATCCTCCTCTTTTTGCTGAGGAAGACCGGTTCTGAGCCAACATCTATTGCCAATCCTCCTCCTTTTATTCCCCAAAGCCCCAGTAGATAGTTGTATGTCATAGTTGCACATCCTTCTAGTTGCTGTATGTGGGACGCCGCCTCAGCATGGCCGGACAAGTGGTGCATCGGTGCGCACCCGGGATCCAAACCCAGGCCGCCAGCAGCGGAGCACGCGCACTTAACCGCTAAGCCACGGCAACGGCCCTGAATGATGGTTTGAACAACCCAAAATTCCATTAAAAAGAATCATTAAGATTTCTCTTAATGAGGCTTTTCCGTATGTAAATCTACAGTGACCACCAGACAGAATGATAGTAATTTTGTACATAAAGTTGTACATTGTTTACAGAAAATAAAAATAGAGATATTGGAGCAAATGATGAATTTCTAGTGTATGTGATGCCTGGTCTTACTTTTCATGATTGCAAAATTTGTCCTATGTGCCAGATTCTTTAGCTCACATTGCACTTCCCTCTTCAAAGTAAACTTCTCTATTTTGCACTCTTCCTCATATTTTTTTTTTTGCTTGATAAATAAATGAGCACAATGCACTACTGGCAAGTCTCCTACATAGAAGCATTGGAACTCAGAATGTTGTGTTATGATGTTTAAGATCTAAGGCCGGCTCATGAAAACCTATTTAACTCAAAATGTGCGCTGAATAACAGTTCTATCAAACTTAGTTATCTTGGAGAACATTATTTCTATGAAAAGACAGACTTCTAAATTAAATGCAACCAACAAATCTCCTCTCACTGAAACTCTGTAGCTTTGAGATCTATGCCTTCCTACCACTCCCGAGAAGTGGGAGGAGACTCCCACGAGTCTGAATGTGTGATTGCCATGGCCCAGGGCCTGGCTACAAGGGAGAAGATTAGGAGTTTGGGAATAGGATGATTCAAGGAATTACAATGAAGAAAGGAAAGAAGATGTCAGGGGGTTTGGACTAAGGGAGAAGGAATGGAAGAGTAGTCCCAGAGGAATTCCTTCTCCCACTTTCTTCCTTCCTTCCCCTTATCCTTTCTGTTTCTCACTTTCCAGTCTTTTCAAAATTATCAAGAGTTTATGGAGGGTGCAGAAGAGCAATGGCCCACATACTATACTAGGTGGAGGATGTGGCTCCCTCTTCTTGCTTCGTTCTCTTTTCCTCTCCTGCTCTGCAAGATCCCAGCCCTTAAGTGACTTTCATTCATGTGAGAAGTGGGTGGAGAGGACTGAGCCTTGTGTGGAGCACATGCTCAGTGTGCTGTTGAAGAGGCCTGAAGTCCAAGGGAAAGAGAGTCCTTTGTCAGGCTTTCTGGACTTCAAGATCTTATCAGTTATGTGGGTGGTGCGATTGCTTTTCATTTAGGAGGCACTATGGGATCTCTCATGGGATACTCTCCAACCCAAGAATTCGAGGTCTGGTTTTGCCTTTGGGGTGGAGTTTAATGAATCAGATGAAAAATAGGCACTTTGAGCATGACTCTTTTAAAGACCCTCATTCCTAGATTAGATATATCGTTTTCAAAGTAAAAAAAGATGTAGCAAAGCTTAGGCATTATTACTGCAAGAGAACACTAAAATAAGATTATAATTTTCCCTTATAGTTTCACTTGTTTTGGGATACTCAGAGGGTCTGCGATGTGCTAAATGGGGACACCCACAAAATCAGTGCATATTAACTCTGTGCTCCTATAAAGAGTCAGCTCAGATTTTTTATTTGAAAGGATCTGCACCCTAACTTTTCCACCTAATAGTCTGTGGCTAATTAACTGCCTTGGTTAGAAATCAGCCCTCAAGAGCTTGAGGTCAAGGGTCTAGTTTCCCTGTGGACCAGTTTATCTTCTCTGTTTCATGGTCATTGATTACACTCCTAATCCCTCTTCAAGTGACTTGCAAAGTTATGTTATTGATTACGGAGGACTGGGTATGAATGAATCAAAGCAAAGCCATTACTAGAGCAAAATTATTGCATGTGGTTGACAGGTCAAAATGGCATGCTGGTTATGATCATGAAGTTTGTGGTTGGCCGGGACCTAAATGAAAATCTCGGCTTTGCCACTTTACTAGACTACTTTGAGCAAGTGGTTTCACTTCTCTAAGTCTTAATTCCTCTATGCACAAAATGAGGATGATATCAGCCTCATGGGGCAGTTGTAAGGATTATCAGGACGTTAGCTGTTATACACAAGATGGAATATGATCCTTGTTTACCCTGGCCCAGCTCCCCTAGGGTGTGGCTTTCTCATGTGCTCAATGTCCCAGAGCCTCTTCCCACTCCTCCATGCTCTGCTGCTGCTGATGCATCTGCTCAAACCCCCAGCACCGCCCTGGTTCAGGCAACTTCTGTCTTGAGCCATCCACCAGGAGAGCTTGCCTGTGAGGGCAATTTGTTCAGTGATTTCATTTATTTAATAGCACCTTTAAACTAAGTGGTTCTGCGTGGTGGCAGTTATATAGCACAAGGAGAAGGTGGGAATCTTGCAGAAATGTACACAAAAGATAAATAGGCCTATTCTGTTGGAGGAAATTACATCGATGGGCTTAAAGCTGTATCTGAATCTCCATATTTCTTCTACTTTATCAGGGCCTTCCAGTTAGTTCTAGTCCTAAAGTCATTGTCAAGTTTGTGCTCCTGAGTAACTACTCTGCTCGTTTCCTCATTTGCAAATTTGTTCATCTCCTAGGAGAGGATTGGAAGTAATAGGGACCATAAAGAAGATTCGGCATACAAATTATAAATAAGATCAATAAAAATATGATGGAATGATGCTTTTTAATTCTCCTGCTAAGATTATTAGCTCTTTTTTTGTGGAGAGAAAAATGCAAATGTGATGCTAATTATGAAGATCCATCTGTTATACTTAAAGTACCATAGAAAGAAGCCTAAATTTAAAGCTGTGCTGCAGTACTTTGCCATCTTTGAAGACCCGTTTTGGAGAGGCTGTTTCTCTTTCCAACAAACTTTGATGTCCTCTAAGGTAGCAGGTCTTCCTGAAGGACTCTGAGCTGCCTTTCGAAGGGCCCAGGTTATTCTGACTGTACCACTTTTTGTTTTTTTATTCTGCAGTAAATATGTGGGCTGTATCAAATATGCACTTAATGGACAATTGAATAACTATTTGGAAAGGGCTGTCAAGTAAATTATGAAAAGCAAGTGCTAGGTAACTACCAACCCCTGAGGACTTATTCAGAATATTTGTCGCTTTTAATACCCCACTGGCAGGGATTCCAAAGAATGCCTTAACAAAAACAAAAGTTTACTGAAATTTGCTCTGCACTAGGACTGGGCACTCTACTGTTAAGGTCCAACTTAGTAGCTGGGTGGGTAATTAATCTGACCTCTCTCATCCTATGTTTTTTTTAATTTATAAAATTGTAAAAGTTATTTTCAAATAACAGGTCCTTACAAAGTCCTGAGTTAAAGAGCATTTCTAAGTATTGTTAAATTCCCAAAGCCATTCCCATAGCCCATTTCCATTATGTGATGTGACATCATTAGGCCTAGAGATAGAAATTTGTAAGTTATTGATACAGAGGTACCAGCGGAAGACACTAGAAATTGTCAGCTATTTGAAAAAGGAGAGAAAGAGAGAGTGGCTGATCAGGAACTGAGCCATGAGGGCCCACCACAATTAAGGACAGAAGTCTATAGAATGAGACCCTGAGTTGCCCTCACAATGAAAGCCGAAGAAGGAGTTTTCTGGAAACTGTTGTCAGTAGTGCCGATGATGCAGAAAGGTCCAGGAGAGCGGCAAGGCAAAAATTCACAATACAAGAATTGAAATGAAGAACAGAATTTCAGAGCTCAGAGAAACTTCTGAGATGTTTAAGTCCAACCCTCCCAATGTTATACACATACTGAGACACTGAGGTCAGGAAAGATAATGGCACTTGGGCGAAGCCACACAACTAATCAGCAGTAGAGCCTGGATCAGTTCCGTCTCCTGATTCCCAGCCCAGGGCTTCTGCGGCTTTACTGCCTTCCTTTGCCTTTGCCGCCAGTCGATGCCCACACAGACCCTTTAGCATTTCCAAAGTTTTGATTAGAGTAATATTTTATTTTATTTTTTGAGATTATGAAGTAATTTATTAAGCTCCTACTTCAGTGAGCACACACGGTTCTTGCTTGGAATAAACTAATTAAAAACTTTCCTACCATGTACAATTTCAATTGCATTGAAAAAAAATGAACAATACCTCTGTGGTAATTTGTCATAGACAGGAAATGATAATGATTTCTTTAAAAAATCATGGAAGTCTTGCATTGCTTAAAGAAACAAAACCAGCATCTGTGAGTTTTGGTGTGTAACTCAGAACACAATTGTCTTTATGCAGAATGGATCCAATTTCCTGCCTCTAACTCTGATGTGATTTTTTAAAAAATTATTTTATTGAGGTCGTATTGGCTTACAATATTGTGTAAATTTCAGGTGTACATCACTACATTTCAGTTTCTGTGTAGACTGCATCGTGTTCACCACCAATAGTCTAGTTTTTATCTGTCACCGTTCATGTGTGCCCCTTAACCCCTTTCGCCACCCTCCACCCATCTTTCCCTCTGGTAACCACTAATCTATTCCTCTTATCTATGTGTTTGTTTGTTTAGCTTCCACTTATGAGTGAAATCAACGGTATTTGTCTTTGATCTCTTTATACTCTCCCTCCGACAGAGTGATATTTTAAACATCAATTTGAATCTTTCCAGAAAGTTTCTCTCCACACAGAAACATTGTGTCTTTTTCTTCAAGTTTGCCCAAGAGCTTCTTACACTTAGAACTTACCCATTATCTCTTAATATTTAGAGATGTGTTTCCTAATAGGAAATAAAGAGATTTTGTGATATAACATTTTAAACAATTTAACAGTATACTTATAGAAATATTCAAACTTTCCAATTATTTCATTTTTAAAAAAATGACTCACTTCTCTTCCCCAACATGGAAGAGTAGTTAATGAAGTTGGACTAGAAAAGAAAGTAACCACTGTTACCCATTATAATGATGTCTGAGGAAAGCAGGACTAAATGGGGAGTTAAGGTCTAGAATCACATCAATAACAATAATACTAATAATATAGCAAAAGCACAGTGGCTAGCATTTTGGGGGACTTACCATCTACCAGAATATGTGAGACATTTTATATTATAATAACTCTGTAAAGCTCCTCACATCCACTTTTTGGATGAGGAAATTGAGACTAAGAGAGGTTATAAAATACATGCAGGGGTTCAGGGGCCAGCCCGGTGGCGCAAGCGGTTAAGTGCACGTGCTCCGCTGCGGCGGCCCAGGGTTTGCTGGTTCAGATCCCGGGCGCGCACCGACGCACTGTTTGTCAAGCCATGCTGTGGCGGCGTCCCATATAAAGTGGAGGAAGATGGGCACGGATGTTAGCCCAGGGCCAGTCTTCCTCAGCGAAAGAAGAGGAGGACTGGCAGATGTTAGCACAGGGCTGATCTTCCTCACACACACACACACACACACACAAATATATATATATGCAGGGGTTCAGAACTGTGGATTTTCTTTCAGTTCTGTTGGACTCCAGTGGCTTAACCACTGAGCCATCAAGTAACTAACTGGACCCAACATGCAGGTCATTCTTCTCACCCCCTCTGCCATTGTTATGACCGTAGCTCTGTTGTAGACTATTGTTAGGTGTGCAGTGGGATGCTGGAAAGTGAGACTGGCTGAAGAAATTGCAGTGATCAACATAATTTGATGTGCAACCTGCAGCAGGTATGATTGTCCAAAACATAGTATCACTGGGCTTTATAATAAATGATTGTAGAAAACAATGACTTTACAAATACAACCTTCAGATGAGAGGAAAGGTTGTTTTATAAGATAAGGTATTGAAGAAGTAATGTGCATATCAGGAATCTATAGCTGGGCAGAAAGAAAGGAGGGGATTGAATTAAAATAAGGAGGGCAGTAAAGAAAGAAGTTTGTTTCCTAGAGTAAAACTATTATCATGTATGACTTAATTCAGGTATTCATTTGTTTGTTAACAATTCGTTAGCTTTGTATGTAAGCTAAACTCATTTTATAAAAATTTTAACAAAACATTAAAAGTAAAAAACATTACAATTTCACAGCTTACAGATACTGTTAACATTGAAGTACATCTCCCTTCAGTTATTTTTTTTATTCGTGTTATATTTTATCTTTCTCGACCTAATCTTCTGAAATATTCAGTGGCTACATAGAATTCTCTTATATCACTGGTTCTCAAATGATTTGGTGTTAATGACCTCTTTGCATCTTAAAAATTATTGAAGACTCCAAAAAACTCTGGTTTATATGAGTTATAGCTATTGATATTTACCTAGTAGAAATTAAAACTGAGAAAAGATTAACATATTTATTAATTAATTTAAAAATATTAAACCCAATACATGTTACTATAAATATATTTTCCCAAATAAAAAATAGTTAAGAAGAGTGGCATTGTTTCACATTTTTGTAAATTTCTTTAACATCTGGTTTAATAGAAGACAGCTAAATTCTAATATCTATTTCTGCATTCAATCTGTTGCAATATATTGTTTTGATTGAGTATATGAAGAAAATTCATGCTGACACAGATATGTAGTTGTAAAAGAGAACAATATTTTATTAGCATTTTCAGATAATTATGGAAATTCTCCTTTGGAGCCACATCAAAACTTGACAAGTGGAGATTTCTTAAAAGTTGTTGAAATATGGAATCCTTGAACTCTTTATATTTTGTTACATTAAAATTCATTGTCCTATCTTGCATTTTGAATGGAGCCTTTACCCATGCATAATTTTGTAACATCATACATTCGTTATCTGAAAAATTGATTTACTAAGTTATGCAGATCTTCCAAATATTGATACATTTCACTTTACAATATATAAAAAATTATATTTATTAATATCACTAATGACTTCACCTGAAAGGTCTTGAAGTATTGAGAAGATGTCAATCATACTGTGATGGAAACCAATTTTCCAAAATTGTTTTTTTTTTTTGTGAGGAGGATCAGCCCTGAGCTAACATCCCTGCCAATCCTCCTCTTTTTGCTGAGGAAGACTGGCCCCAGGCCAACATCCGTGCCCATCTTCCTCTAGTCTATATGGGACACCACCACACCATGGCCTGACAAGCTGCGCATCGGTGTGCACCCAGGATCCGAACCCAGGCCGCCAGCAGTGGAGCGCACGCACTTAATCGCTACACCACAGGGCCGGCCCCCAAAATTCTTATTTTTGCTTGAAAGCTCAAATTTTATCATTGGCACAAAATACTGTCAGTGCTGGGTTCTCTTTCCTCATTGTAAAGAAAATGTCTGCCAAATACTCAAGTTAGAACAATACTTTGTCAATTATTGTTTCAAGTAAAAATGATGTTTCTTGAACAATGAGGCTAGTTCAGCTTGAAACTCAAAACAATCAATTACACAGTGCTTTACCTCAAGACCACCATCATATTTCTGTGTGCAAACTTCCCATTTTGTTACACAGAATATTAAAAAGACATGCACTCAAGGGTTGATACTTAATAAAATTAATATTTTTTACTTGTTCGTCAAGGATATTCTTAAGTAACACTGGCACTTTTCTTCAACTGCAATTATGTGGTGGTGAAGACTGTGTGGCTGCTAGTACACTTTGGTGTGCCTGTTAGTATCGTTTGGTCCCGCAACCTTGACTTGTGCTAAGCTGCCTGCAATTTTAGCCACTGTTGCTTTTGCACTGTCAGTGCAAATGTCAGCACAGTGAAGATGGCTCATAATATCTTAGTGTTATTAGGAAAGTAGATTTCAACCTCATGAACCCCTGCCGGCAACCCACAGACCACACTTAGAAAGCCACTGTAATACACCGAAATTTCAAAATGAATTCCATCAATCTCCTGCTTTGGGGGCATTCTAGTTACTTCTAGAATTGTAAAGAAAATTTTCTTGGTATGTTTCTAGAAGTGGAATTGCTGTATTAAAACAAATAAACACTTTTCAAAACTTTTGAGGCATATTGCCAAATTGTCCTTTAGAAAGTTATGCATATGCATCAGCAATATAATTGTGTGCTTTATTTTCATATGGCCTTTCAATAAAGGTACACAGCTTCCACGCTTAGAAAATATTTGACTTGACACCAAAATGATTAAAACATTTGTGTCCATTTGACTACTATATAATATATGCAAAGGGGAAAATGACATTGGAATCACTCATGCTGTAAATGCTTAGTGGAGACAGAGTAGAAAGCAGAAAGCTTGGAGTCTGAAGTTGGAATCCTGGTGCCTTCTGTGTATATATATTAGCTATATGACTTTAGATGAGTCATTTAACTTCTCAGATCTTTCATCTATAAAATGTCAATAATGAATTTTCTCACAAAGATGTTGTAGGGGTTAAATGAGACTACGTGTGGAAAGTGCCCAATATAGTACCCGCCATATAGTAGGTGTTTGGTAAGTGGAAGCAGTTATATTCTTATTAATAATGTGAGAAACCTTTTCCTGATTCCAGGGCTGAGGCTGAGAGGTCTATTAGCTAAACCCATAGCTGCCTCCGAGAGTGCAAATCAAAGAACCCATTGGTAGATGTGGTGGCAGAAGCTGGGAAGAGCCACAGACATCAAAAAGCCTGATGCAGAGTCGATAAGAGTCACCGGAACAGAAAGAGGGTCAGAAATGGGTCCGGAGAGCCAGGGAAATGGGGTTGGAAATCAGTGTGTTGAAATAAATAGAAGAAACAAGGTTTAGACCAAAGGAGGCCCCTGGTGGCTGCTGGATGATTCGAGCTCTGTGGTGGAGGGAGCTTGTTTGTAGGGCCAGAGTGAAACAAATCAGAATTCCTATACTTTTAGGCTGAATAGGAATTTTCTTGCCAACATGCCAGCTTTGAGCAGCAATCAAGGGCTTCACATTTTCATAAAATCTGAGGTCACTCAGTTTGCACTTAACTTGCCAGTTTTGTTATTATCCCTAGTGTCATATTGGATTTGGGGTCATAATCGTTTATCACTGAATATGAGATTGACACTAATCCTTTCTCTAGGGTCTTCTGTACAGATCACTGACTTTTGAACAGATGCACATGTCCAGATGTCTACAACCTTGTCAGGAGTTTCCCCTGGCCTCATTGCTGCTTTTTGATATTTATTAAGCAGTCCTCAACATGATGGATCATCAAAGGAATATGCCTAGTCCATGCTCTTTTTATAAAGTGCATTAAAGACACAATTGTGCATGCACATCTATCATATAAAGTTATAAAATTCTTAATTACAAGAAATGCCAGTTACTTCTGGTGCTTAGCTTTGTTAAGGTTTCTTTTGTTTAATTTTTTAGTTCATTGTTTATCTTGTTAGCTAGAGTTAAATATACTTCATGGTGCAAATTAGCTGCCATTTGGAGGGAAGAGGATTACTCACCAAATTAGTTGTTTCTGAAACTTAATTATCACAGCATTATGGTAATTTAGAGGTAAGAGAGCTTAGATGACCGGTTCCCTAATACTATAGATGAGAAAAACTCCAGTCACTGGAAAAATGACAGTGTGCGAGTTACAAACTAGACCTTATATCTGTCGATCTCAGCGTCAGAAGGCAACATCTTAATGACTAGATAGCTCAAATGGATTTTTGCAAATGTGTTCCTTCACCTCATGGGAGGATAAATTGAAAAGAATTTACTTTTGTTTGGGTATAGGTTTGTTTATTAACAAAATACATCAGTCAGTATCAGTCGATTGGTTGATTGATTGATTAATTACTTGATTCAACAACCATATATTGACATATCATGTGCCAGGCTGTGGTCAAGACCAGAAGCAGCAATAAATAAAACTGATAAGAATCCCTGAAATTGGAGCTGGCCCGGTGGCATAACAGTTGGGTTCGCAAGTTCTGCTTCGGCAGCCCGGGGTTTGCCAGTTTGGATCCTGGGCGCAGACCTATTCACCACTCATTAAGCCATGTTGAGGCGGCATCCCACATAGAAGAGCTACAACTCTATAACTATGATCCACAACTATGTACTGGGGCTTTGGGGAGAAAAAAAAAGAAAAAGAGGAAGATTGGCCACAGATGATAGCGCAGAGCCAATCTTCCTCAAAAAAAAAAAAAACCCACAATTCCTGAAATTGTGGGGTTTAAATTCTGGGAGTGGAGTGCTAAGGAGGGAAAAAAGTAATAAAACCAGGAAAGGAAATAGGAAGTAGTAGGAGTGGGGGTGGGTTGCAATTTTAATGGGATGGTTGAGGAAGACCTAATGTGGGAAAGACTTGATGTGGGAAAGAGAGTAAGCACTACAGATATCTGGGAGGAGAGCATTTCAGGCAGAGGGACTAGACAATGCAAAGGCTCTGGGGAGGGACAGCAAGGAGGGTAGCAAGTATAGGATATGAGTTCAGAGAGGGGGCTGAGGGTTGGAGTGGGAGAGGATAGATGAAGAGCAAAGCCATTAGAAAGTTTGAGCAAAGAGTAAAGTGATCTTATGTCTCACTAGGATCACTTTTGCTGCTGGGTTGAAAATAAACTGTAGAGGGCAAGGACAGACACAAGAAAATAAATTGGGAGGCATTGGAGTTAATTCGGGTGAGAGAGAAGGGTGGCTTGGGCCAGAATGATAGCTTGGAAGGGGTGAGAAATGGTTAAATATTTTGAAAATAAGCAGCAGGTTTGCTGACAAATTTGATGTGGAATATGAGAGGAAGCAACCACAAATGTCTCCGGGTCTTTTGGCTTATGTAGTAAGTAACTAGGAGGTTGGAGTTTCCATCAGTTTAAATGGGGAAGACTATGTGTGGGATAGGTTTAGAGTTGTGTGAGGAAGGTGGTTTAGATCAAGTATTCAGATTTAGACATTAAATTTGAGATTTCCATTAGACATCAAAGTGTTAAGAAAAGATGAAAAGTTGAGAAGAAAGATGGCTACTTCAGTCTTGAGGCTCAGACAAAAGCTTGTGCTGGAAATATGTTTATAGGTGTCATCATATGGATGATGTCATAGGTCAGCTGTCCTAGGAAGCAGACACTGAGATGAAGATTTGCACTGGAAGTTTATTGGCAAGTACTCTTGAGATCGATAACTGTGAGGAGTAAAGGAAGCAGGATTGTGCAGAGGGAAAAGTTACGCTGCAATAAGATCATATATAAATGCTTCCACCAGTCCTAAAGAGAGCTCTAGAGTTGGAATGACCCTGTCGTAATTTATATTCCCTACATTAACCAGTCACTAGATGCCCAAGAGTGTGACCTTGTGTGAGTCAGTTCTCTTAGCTAAGGGCAATCCTCTTGGTGGAGATGGGGAATAAGCTTTGAGATATCAACCATGAGTACTCTCAGCAGTGGGGGAAATGAGTGCTTCAGTCCTAAAGTGCAGGGGATCTGAGTAGTACACCCAACATCCCTGGCAGGTAATATTTAAATTGATGAGAAGGATGAGATCACTAAAGAAATGAATGTGGGGCTGGCCCCGTGGCATAGTGGTTAAGTGCGTGCGCTCGCTGCTGGCGGCCCAGGTTCGGATGCTGGGGCACGCACTGATGCACCACTTGTCAGGCCATGCTGTGACGGCGTCCCATATAAAGTAGAGGAAGATGGGCATGGATGTTAGCCCAGGGCCAATCTTCTTCAGCAAAAAGAGGAGATTGGCAACAGATGTTAGCTCAGGGCTAATCTTTCTCACACACACACAAAAAAGAAATGCACTTAAAATATTAAGACACAAATAGGTTAAAAACAAAAGGATGGAAAGAGATATACCATTCTAACACTAATCAAAAGAAAGCTAGAGTGGCTATTTACTAGCAGACAAGTAGATTTCAGAGCAAAGAATGTTATCAGGGAACAAAATCATTTCCTAATGATAGAGGAGTCAGGACGACCTAACAGTTCTAAATACTTATGCACCTGATAATAGAACTTCAAAATACATGAGCCAAAAAATGGTAGAACTGCAAGGAGAAATGGACATATTCACAATTATAGTAAGAGATTTCAATACCTCCCTCTCAATAATTGATAGAACAATTACAAAGAAAATCAGTAAGGATATGGAAGACTTGAACAACACTGTCAACCAACTTCACCTAACTGACATTTTCAGAATACTCCACCCAACAACAGCAGAATATACCTTTTCTTCAAGTGCAAAAAGAACATTTACCAAGATAGACCATATTCCAGACTATAAAATAAATATCAATAAATTTAAAAAGATTCATGTTATATAACATATATGTTGTTTGACCATAGTGGAATTAACTTAGAAATAAATAATATAAAGATGTCTAAAAATTAGCAATTATTTGGAATATAAATAAGACATTTCTTATAACCCATGAGTCAAGAAGAAATAAAAAGGGAAATTAGAAAGCATTTTGAACTGAATGAAAATAAAGACAAATATATCAAAATTGGTGGGATGCTGCTAGAGCAGTATTTGGAGGGAAATTTACCTAGTAGAGTATTATTCTGTTAGAATAGAAATATTTCAAATCAGTGACCTCCACTTCCACTTTAAAAACCAGAAAAAGAGAGTAAATGAAATCCAAAGTAAAGAAAGGAAATAATAAATATCAGAGTGGAAATCAATGAAATACAAAACAGAAAAATGATAGAGAAAATTGCTGAAACCAAAAGCTGGTTCCTTGAGAAGATCAATAAAACTAATAAAGCTCTAACCAGGCTGATCAGGACAAAATGGAGAGAAGACACGAATTACAAATATCAAGAGTGAGAGGTGATATCCCTAAAGATTCTATAGCTATTAAAAGAATAATAAGGGAATATTATGAATTACTGCATGCCAATAAATTTGACAACTTAGATGAAATGGAAAATTCCTTAAAAACACAAACAACCAGAGGAGGAATAAAAAAGATGAATAGCCCTGTACCTATTCTTTATTTTTTTTTTTTTTTATGCCTGATTATGTCTTGTTTATTGCAGTAACATTGGTTTATAACATGCCCTGTACCTATTCTTTAAATGAATTTGTAGTTAAATACCTTCCCTGCAAGAAAACTCCAGGCCCAGTTGATGTCACTGGTGAATTCCACCAAACATTTAGGAAGAAATAATATTAATTCTATAAATCTCTTCCAGAAAACTGGAGAGGAGAGAATACTTCTCAGCTCATTCTATAAGACCAGTATTATCTATGATGCCTGAGAAAGACACTACAAGAAAAGAATACAGTTCACTATCACTCATGAACGTAAGTGCCAAAGTTCTTTAAAAATTTTAGCAAACCATATCCAACAATATGTAAAAAGAATAATGTATCAAGACCAAGTAGAATTTATTCTAGTAATCCAGGGCTGGTTTATCATTGTAAAATCAGCCAATGTAAATCACTATATTTTTAAAACTTTAAAAAATTAAAGCATATGATCATTTCAATAGAAACAGTAAAAGCACTTGACAAATCCAACATCCACACCTGATAAACGCTGTCAGCAGACCAGGAATCGAATGGAACTTCCATAGCCTAATAAAGGGCATCTATGGAAAACCTATAGTTAACGTTATTCTTAATGGTAAAAGACTGAATGCTGTTCCTGAAGATCAGGAACAAGGCAGGAATGTCCTCTTTCCTCCTTTCATTCAACACTGAACTGGAGGTTCTAACCAGTGCAATAAAGTAAGAAAAAGAAATACAAAGCATCTAGATTAGAAAGGAAGAAGGAAAACTGTCTTTATTCTCAGATATCATGTACGTCCATATAGAAAATCAGAGGCAATCCCCAAAGAAACTTCTTGAACTAATAAATGAATTTAGTAAAGTTTCAGAATATAAGATCACTATACAAAAATCAATTATATTTTTACATATTAGTAATAAGCACATACATGGACAACTGATTTTTGACAAAGGTGCAAAGGCAATTCAGTGGAGAAAGAATAGTTTTTTCAATAAAAAGAGGTGGCACAATTGTGTATTCATATGCAATAAAATGAACTTCAGTCCATACCTCACTATATACAAAAAATTAACTCAAAATGGGCCAAGACCTTAATATAAAACCTAATACTATAAAAATGTATAGGCAAACATAGGAGAAAATCTTTGTGATCTTCAGTTAGTCCAAAACTTCTTAGGTACAACACCAAATACGTGATCAATAAAAAGAACACATTGATTAGATTCATAATTAGACTTCATCAAAGTAAAAATTTCTGTCCATTGAAAGACTGTTAAGGGAAAAATATGTGGCATATACATACAATGAAATATTATTCAGTATAAAAAGGAATGAAGTTCTGATACATGGTATGACATGGATCAACCTTGAAAATATGCTAAGTGAAATAAGCCAGACAAAAAAGACGAATACTATATGATTCCACTTACCTGAAATGTCTAGAATAGGGAAGTTCATAGAGACAGAAAGTAAACTAGAGGTTACCACAGGCCGAGGGGAATGGAGAGTGGGGAGTTATTGCTTAATGGTTACAGAGTTTCTGTTTGAGGTGATGAAAAAGTTTTGGAAATAGTGGTGATAGTTGCATAACATTGTGAATCCAACTAATGCCACCAAATTGTATACTTAAAAAGTGGTTAAAGTAGATAATTTTATTATATATATTTTACCACAATAAAAGTAAAAATTAAAAAAAAGACTGTTAGGGGCCGGCCCAGTGGCGCAAGCGGTTAAGTGCGCGCGCTCTGCTGCGGCGGCCCGGGGTTCGCTGGTTCGGATCCCGGGCGCGCACCGACGCACTGCTTGGCAAGCCGTGCTGTGGCGGTGTCCCATATAAAGTGGAGGAAGATGGGCACAGATGTTAGCCCAGGGCCGTCTTCCTCAGCAAAAAAAAAGAGGAGGATTGGCGGATGTTAGCACAGGGCTGATCTCCTCACCAAAAAAAAAAAAAAAAAAAAAAGACTGTTAAGAGAATGAAAAGACAAGTCATAGCCAGGGAGAAAATATTTCTGTATAATATATTGATAAAGGACTTGTGTCAGAATATATAAAGAACTCTCAAAACTCAATAATAAGAAAAAAAAATAAGAAAACAATGCATTAACAAAAATGGGGAAAAGATTTGAAGTATTTACTTCACCAAAGACAATATATGGACGGCAATTAAGCACATGATAAGGTGCTCCACATCATTAGGTATTATGGGAATGCAAATCAAAACCACAATGAGATGCTACTACACAGTTATTAGAATGGCTAAAATTAGAAAGAGGGACCATACAAAGTGTGGGCAAGGATGTGGATGAACTGGAACTCTCATACACTGCTGGCAGAAAAGTAAAATGGTAAAGCCACCTTGGAAAACATTTTGGCAGTTACTTAAAAAGTTAGACATGCACCCATCATATGATGCGGCCATTCCACTCTTTTTCCCATAAGAAAAGGAAATATATGTGTGTACATAGACTTGTATACAAATGTGTATAGCAGCTTTGTTTGTAATAGTAAAAAATGGAAACAACACAAATGTTATCAACAGGTGAATAGATAAGCAAATAGAGGTATATCCATACATTGGACGATTACTCAACAATAAAAAGGAATGAACTGCCGATATATGCTAAAGCATGCATAAATCTCAAAATAATTATACCGAGTGAAAGAAGTCGGACAAAGAGTACATACTGTATTATTCCATTAAATAAGACTGTAGAGAATGCTAGCTAACCTGTAATGACAAAGCCAATCAGTGGGTGCCTGATGGGGGAGAGATGCTGGCAAGGGTAAGAGAGAGGGGTCACAAAGGGACAGAAGGAAATTTGAGGGTGGGGTTTTATCTTGATTGTGGTCATGGTTTCATGGGTATATACTTGCCTAAGTTTATCAGATTGTACATTTTAAATATATGAAGTTTATTGTATGTCACTTATACCAAATAAATCTGTCTAAAACAATTTAAGGGTACAAAATAAAACTGTAACTTCAATAGTCAAAAAATGCTAAGATACTTTGCCCTATTTTAAGAGTTCTGGGAAATATTTTAGGAATGTATGGTGCCTTTTGTCTAAGTTTCATATTAATTTATTAGAGATAGAAATGTGATATGATAGCCACATAGAGTCCAGATCGCTGAAATTATACCAGGGCATTTTCATCCTTTTGAAAAACTGCAATAACATTTTTTTAACTTTGTAAAAATCCCCATAATTTTCAATTGGATGTTATCTCACTACCTATTTATGTGAATGTCAACTGGCACATAAACAAGTGCTAAATTTTTCTGTAGCTCCACTTTGCAATTTCTTTACTCATGTGCCCTTGTACTTCACATTCGCACAATATGGATGTTTCCTTCACAGCCCACATTATTATTATCAGTATGATGCGGCTGAGCTCATGGTGCAATTGTTGACAGCTTTATTTGGCAGTCTGTCCATTACTCCTTGGTGTTTCTCATTTTCACAACTTTCACTTATTTCAGCTTTCTTAAAACTTTATTCTCCTAAATTGTAGGAAGAGAGTCTAAGATGGAAATCTACTTTTTCTAATTTTTATCAAATTTCCAAATATAAGGTCAAACTATATTTTTGTGTGTGTGAAGATTAGCCCTAAGGTAACATCTGTTGCCAACCTCCCCTTTTGTGCTGAGGAAGACTGGCCCTGGGCTAACATCCGTGCCCATCTTCCTCTGCTTTATATGGGACACCGCCACAGCATGGCTTGACTAGTGGTGCATTGGTCCCGGCCCCGGGTCCAAACCTTCAAACCCCAGGCCACCAAAGCAGAGCACGAGAACTTAACCACTATGCCACCAGGCCTGCGCCCCAAGGTCAAACTATTTTTAAAAGTCGTTTCATTTTATTACCCAATTTCACATAATTTGGGTTATATTTTCATTTTAATGCATGAGCCACTTTAGGAAAAACCATGATTTTATATAATTATTTTGTACATGCTCTTTTAAAAATATGTATATTTATGCTAGTTTACAGGAATTCAATACAGAGGAGATTTCTTTCCTCTCCCACTGCCTTTACTGTAGTTCTCGCCACTATCCTTCCAGGATTACTGCTCTAATCTCCCGACTGTTTTCCCGAGTCCAGTTTCTCCTACTTCTTATCCAATTCCAGCCAGAGTGAGCGTTCTAAAATATAATCATGTCACAGTACTGCATAGATTCCTTCTACAACTCCCCATTGCTTTGGAAAAAGAACGCAGACTACTCAGTGTGACTTACATAGGACCAGTGTGCCCTGGCACCACTTTATCTCACCTCTCTCTATTCCCTTTGTCATACTTGACTCATTCTTCATTGAAATTCTTTCGGGTCTTTTTCACAGATACTCTTTACTGTGCCTGGGATTACTCTGTCCCACCTCCTAATTCTTGCTTATCTTTCATGTCTAAGTTTATACATTACTTTTCCCCAGAAGCCTTCCTTTTCCCAAGCTGGGTTTGACGCCTCCTTTGTGCATCTTGAAGCACCCTGCATTCCTCCTATCAGAACCTTTACTAGAGTGTTCAAATTCTCTGTGGACTGTCTGTTTCTCCCACTGTACCATAAGCTGTATGAAGTTGGGGACTGTGTCTTGATCACCATTTTATCCTCAAGGCCTGCCTAGCATTGTATCTGGTATGTGATAGGAGCCCAATGACAGATGAATTAACTTGAAAAGGAAAGGCACACGTAATAAACTAAATGCATTTCTGATCATTTTAGAGCAAAAAGTAAGGACTTTTTTTTCTATTCAGAAGTAAAGATTCCCAAGCCAACAGAAGGAAGTCTACGTGTAAATAAAAGCCAACTTAATTAGCTTGATGTGTTTATTTCTTGAGATAAATATTATTCTACTTTTGCCTTTTAAATGTAAGCCAATTTAATTTCGCTTACATGACATACCTAGAATAGTCAAATTCACAGAGACAGAAAGCAGAATAGTGGTTACCAGGGGCTGGGAAGAGGGAGGAATGGGGAGTTATTGTTTAATGGGGACAGAGTTTCACTTTGCAATGATGCAAAAGTTCTGGAGAGGAATAGTGGTGATGGTTGCACAACAATGTAAATGTACTCAATGCCACTGAACTGCACACTTAAAAATGATGAAAATGGTAAATATTATGTATATTTTACCACCATAAAAAATATGTAGAGATGTGAATAAATTCAATCTAAAATTCTATTATGAGTAAAATTACGTACATTCAGTCTTATATTATAACCAATTCATTTTGAAGTTTGAGATGGAAAATGGAAGACAAAGAGAGACAGTCATTGAGAAATGCAAGACAAAATGAGTTCAAGGTAAACAGCTCAGGTCACATAATTTCTTTAGACAAATATATATCATGGAGCTTCTGTATGTCAGAGAGTTGCCGGCACTTGAATCAATTGTCTCAAATTACTATTTTCCTCTCAAGTTTTAATTTGCTAGTAATACTTAGAGAATTAATCCATATTAATAAGGAAAAAGCATATCTTTAAAACTTGCTTTTGAATTTTAAAGATACTGGTCAATGTAGCCTTGATTAAAATTTTTTTTTATATTTAAAAGCTGTTTCTTGCTTTATCTTTTTTGAAAAATGGTGTTTTCTCATTTCATAATACTCTAAGTTTCACTTAACTAGCTATTTGTGTCAATGTTGTGTTTCCCTAGTCCATATTAAGCCCCATTTTGTATTGTGACTAAAAAAATACAAAATAACCAAAATCAAAGCAGTACTCCAATTATACACGTGTTAAACACTGCTTTTTTTTTTTTTTTTTTTTTAAGATTTTATTTATTTATTTTTTGCCCCCAAAGCCCCAGTAGATAGTTGTATGTCACAGCTGCACACCCTTCTAGTTGCTGTATGTGGGACTCGGCCTCAGGATGGACAGAGAAGTGGTGCCTCGATGTGCACCCGGGATCCGAACCCGGGCTGCCAGCATCGCAGCGCGCGCACTTAACCACCAAGCCACAGGGCCGGCCTAAACACTGCTTTAATGAGAGTATCAAAAGTTTAAAACACCATTCTGAATGTAATAACTGTAGGTGCTGTCCGGGGGGGAATTTTTTGTAGAGTTTGTTTCACCTGTATGAATGTCCTGAAGAATATCTGATATTAACCTGAAGTCTGGATTAGCCTGTGTCCTAAGGATCCTCCGACTTGGTTGTAGCTTGGCCTCCAAAGGCCTGTCTCTTCTAACTCGACCACATTTAGCCATGATTAATCTGTACAGATATAGAGGGTAGTGGTTATATGTGCACATTGACACATATTGTAAACCAAATGTACACATTAATGATCTAAGAATATAGTTTTCACATAGCAATGCTGGACAAGGAAGTGGATGAGTTGTCAGACAATGAGAGGACAGGAATTTTGACCCCTGATACTCTGACAATGAATTAGACACTAAGAGTTTCTGCCTTGTCCATGAGACTGCAGGTGATTCTGTGGTTACCACCAGAACATGGAATAAATGAAAGAAAATAAAGAAGAGAAATGAAAGTTTTTTGCTGGTATAATTCTCAGCTATAGAAACTGGTATCTTTGAAATCCCATAGAGGCTGAACTTTATGCCCTATATACTCCATATAACTTTGAAGATTTCATTGCATTGTATGTTTGAAAAGTTTGTAACTTCAAATATTCCTGAAATAAGTCTAAACTATAGTTATTTGGCATATGGAAGTATTGTTATTCCAACCAGGTAAATTTCTGTGAGATAATCTGAGAACTGCAAGAGACCTATTGAGAATTATGCATGTGTAGCATCCTTTCATTGGTTCTTGGCTCCAGTAAAAGCCACACAGATGAGACTCCTGACCCAAAATAAGTTGCTGAGGGAAAGGAACTAGAATAAGAGCTTTCCAGATAAAAGAGTATATTTTTATAAGGAACTTGCGGCTATCACCCACTGTATTTTCTACCTGAAGGGAAATACACCAGCATCACTTTTTCAGAATTAATAATACCTAACATTAAACATACCAGGTAGTCTGCTGCCATTTTGTATAGAAGATCAAGATGATAGCAGCATAACTTCTTTCATAGCTTGCCATTTCCGGGTACTGCCCCCAGGTTACTGAGCCATGATAATATCTGACAAACTCTGCTAAAAAGGATATGAGACAAAGTCATCTCCTGAAGATTTAAGCAAAAACAAACAGATCATAATAATAATAAAAACCCCAAACCAAGTATTCATGCTTACTCCATCCTTTATATTACTGTGCTACCCAAGTGTTAAGACAGCCAGTCTACCTGATTGTCCCCTATGGGCGGTCAGATTCCTCAGGTTGATTTTGTGCATGAGTATTTTGCCAGGTAAGGGACCAGAATTCAAATATGTTATATAAAAGGCTTTGTTCATATAGCCAGCCTTCAAATTATAGCATTCTGAAACCACTGGTCAATCTTTCTCCATCCTCCCCCCAAGGTCCTTTTATTGGACTGCTTTGGGTAAGTAGAAACAGATGACAGCTGTGAGTTTCCAAAATGGCTCCACTAATTTCTCCATTGTTTACCAGTGGGAATGCACTTGGAACCTTGAATTTGTCAGTCCATTAACAAGGGATGTCGCCAAGTGAATGTTCATTTGGAAATAATAATTATTAGAATGAAACATCTGATTTCATACCTTGTAAAACAAAAAGTGGAACAGTGGACTATCATTCACCCCATGAAGTCATCTAAATGACATTGAGAATGGTTTTAAATTCTTTCAACATGTAGGATCAGTCATAAAGCTGGAATCTATTTCATCATAGCATGCGTGTGATTGATATGTTATGAATTTAGGCTTAAAGGTTTATGAATTCAACATTCAGTAACATCTGTAGGAGTAATTTTAAATTATTAACTATATTTTGCAAAATATTTTTTAAAACATTTTTAAAATTGAGGAAACTTAAACCAATAAGCAAATATGATATACAAGCATCACTTTTTGATGTGCATTTTGAAGTTTTGGTTTCAATCTTTTGGCTTTTCTCCATGATTGACAGCCTGTCTGTTGGGGACTTAATAGGAAAGTAAATGGGCATCCACACTTGTGAGTTAGTTTTTTGTGATCTAACAGACAGATATTAGACATTGCTACCACCAGGAGTAAGAATGCCCTCCTGGTAAAACAGAAATGATAAAGCACAACTCCTTTTCAATTCTGTTACCAAACTCTTTCCTAGTTTTGAGAAAAAAAATAACCCAGACTCAGAATTTAAAGCCAAGATATTGCTGTTTATAAGAACTGCACTGGAGGAAAGAACAAGGGGAGTTCTTTCCAGGACAAATAACTTCAGGACCACTGGAACAAATTGAGAAACTGCTGAGCAAATACAGACCACGGAATTCCTAGCAGTTTTTATCTGACTTAACAGCTGTCTGCAGCAGTATACCAAAAGGTCCACTTTCCCGCCTCTCCCCATGTTCATCTCCCTCAAGTAGCTCTTACAGTGAAAGTGAAAACAGTTCTTTCAAGCCTTTCAAATAGCCTTTTGAAAGTTTTCTAACTTTTGACAAAGTCCACCTTCCCCTTCCCTACTGAAAGTTTTAAGGTGTTATCTTTCCTACCCAAATGTCACAAAGCTCTCCTCCCTTGATATTCACAAGCCAATTCTTGGAGGTGCCTTGGGCTATACTTATGTATGGAAGAAATCCTGTAATTTTGATGTGGTAAGAAAACTGGTGTGGTAGGTCTCAGTTTCTGGCTATGAGAATAATTCTTTTAAATGGCAAAGTCTTATTTTTCCCCCCATAATGCTAGCAACATTAATTGCTACTTATAGAAAGAAGACACAAAGTGTGAATGGTCCAGTAATCAAACCTGCCTAAGAGGTTCAAGTTGAGGTATGGATTACACTTTCATAGGCAAAGTGATATTCCATAGTCTCTGTATGGATTACATAATAACCCAGACCATAATCTTGAGACTCTCCAAAGGAGTCTTTGGGAACTAATCCTTATTTCTGAGGGTATGGTTTGCATCAATTAAGAAGGGAACTGTGTGAGAACAGTGGGTACAGATTCTAGAAAGCCTAATTTGAAGGAGGCTTGCCTGATAATATAAAGGCCAGGGGCAGCTGAGCAGGTGCAAACGCAGCTGGTGGTCCAGAACTTCCAGGAACGCACAGGCTATTAAGCTGTGTGTTTTGTATGAAACATTTTTTTTGCCTTTGGTCACCTTATTGAAAATCATCACTCCTTCTATTTTTATTTCTGTAAAAGAATAATGTATCTTATTAACAGTTATAAAAAGTACTTGGATTTTTTAAGTATCTCAAGAAAAAGTTTTAGTTAATTCTAAGCTATATCATTCAGCCTCAAATTGGGAAAAGACCCTCAAGAAAAAAGGAAAAATAGTTTCCAAACTCTTTGCAGGCATGGGAACAGGATCTTATTTTTAATTTGGGACTGGTATGACCAGAACTCATAATGATTAAAAATTTCAATAAAAATTAGGATTTAGAAGGAATTAGGAACTTCAACCACTTCGCCCAAACAGTGATGAATATCACAACTTTAGTAGAAGTTAAAACGTTTTAATTCATTTCAGAAGACTAACTCAGGGCCGGCCCCGTGGCTTGGTGGTTAAGTGAGCGCGCTCCACTGCTGGCGACCCGGGTTCGGATCCCGGGCTCGCACCGACGCGCCGCTTCTCCGGCCATGCTGAGGCCACGTCCCACATACAGCAACTAGAAGGATGTGCAGCTATGACACACAACTATCTACTGGGGCTTTGGGGGGAAAAAATAAATAAATAAAATCTTTTTTTTTTTTTTTTTAAAGATTTTATTTATTCATTTTTTCCCCCCAAAGCCCCAGTAGATAGTTGTACGTCATAGGTCCGCATCCTTCTAGTTGCTGTACGTGGGACTCGGCCCCGGGTTGGACGGAGAAGTGGTGCCTCGGGGCGCGGGCGGGATCCGAACCCGGGCCGCCAGCATTAGAGCGCGCGCACTTAACCGCCAAGCCACGGAGCCGGCCCTAAATAAATAAAATCTTTAAAAAAAAAAAAAAAAAAGACTAACTCAACTTTTATGTCACATACAGTGAATGAAGAATTCATTGGTTGTAAACGTTTTACTTAGGATTTTTTTAATGGAATAAAATTATGTTTATTTAAAAATTATAATAATTTATTTTACATTTTTTTCCAGAGAAGAGGGTGAGAATACCAAATACGTATTGAAACTGTTTCATCCTAAACTGCTTGAAAATGTTGCTCTCCTTTGTTCACCGATATGTAAAAGACTTTGACCTTAGACCCCTGTGGTCCCACCAATGACATCAGTTTAAACTTACTGCCCAGAGGAGATGAAATTGTGCTTGTATTTTACAAGCAGCAGCAGTCCCAGAGTAGAGAAATAACCTGCTATCATTTATCATTTTTTTCACATTTAAAAGTGTTCTCTTGTGTAAGCAAGATGGTCAGTACAGAAGGGAGCGCAGACTGCCCTGGGTTTTGTGGGACTGTTTTGGTAGACTAAGTGTATGGATTAGCACCCCCAACCTTTGCAATGTAGACTGATTCACCTGTTGACAAATTGGACATAATCCACCCCCTATTATTCTTTTTTTTAAAAAAAGGAGAGGGAAGTAACATTGCAGAAACATTTCAGAAAAAGTGAATCTGTTGAATCCTTGTTCTGATCATTGGCCGGTGCCTTATATATCATTAAATATCGAATCAATTTTCCACCTTGACTCTCCTAGGCAGCTCAGGATGAATGTAACTGTTTATATGCCATAAAGTCCGCAGGGCTGGTTGGCCACAGTGGATATTTTATGTTAATGCCAGAGATTATGAGAGTATGAAATAGGAAAGGCGAAGCTGTTTTTTTTTTTTTTTTTATTTTTAAAGATTTTATTTATTCAGTTTTTCCCCCCAAAGCCCCAGTAGATAGTTGTACGTCACAGGTTCACATCCTTCTAGTTGCTGTACGCGGGACTCGGCCTCGCGTTGGACGGAGAAGTGGTGCCTCGGGGCGCTCCCGGGATCCGAACCCGGGCCACCAGCATCAGAGCGCGCGCACTCAACTGCTAAGCCACAGGGCCGGCCCAAGGCGAAGCTGTTTGATTTCCGGAAAATAAGACAATATTGTGCAATTTCTGTGACCAAATCAGATATTTTATTTGGATAACTAAAGAAATACACAGCTGCTATTTGGAGCTTTTAAGGAATTCTGCCTTAACGAGCATCTTGCAGATGTCTATCATTTAACTTGTATGATAATCATCAGCGGCTGCACACATTTGAACTGATATTACTTCTACCACGTGCATTATAAGGAGATTGCTGGATAATATGTAAAATATACATATATCTATTAAAAATCAGCGGGTAATACAAAAATAAGACATAGCCAGTTCTTTTGACTCCAATACTAGCTCCATTGCATCCTTAAAAAAACAAAAGCTTTACTCTTTTCTTTAAAATTTTATTTTAGAGGGCCGGCCCCGTGGCTTGGTGGTTAAGTGCGCGCGCTCTGATGCTGGTGGCCCGGGTTCGGATCCCGGGCGCGCACCGAGGCACCACTTCTCCGTCCATCCTGAGGCCGAGTCCCACATACAGCAACTGGAAGGATGTGCATCTATGACATACAACTATCTACTGGGGCTTTGGGGGAAAAAATAAATAAATAAAATCTTTAAAATTTTATTTTAGAAATCAGAGTATATTTGTAGCCAATTAGTTAATTTTGAATCTATTACACTCCAGGTGGATAAATGAGGACAACTTAATTAATTTGTTCTTTAAGTTCACTGAATATTTAAATATCCCTGCAGCACTTTTCCCCCAAATCTCATAAAAAAGAATTAGCAACTAATTCAGCTTTTATCCCTACATTATTCATAAGAAAAAAAAATTATAGACAATACCTGCCATAGTCGAAAGGGACTTGTTTATTTTGTTCATTCATTTATTCATTCATATGTTTATTTTGCCAAGACACAGCAGAAGTGGGATGGTGGCATGGTAAGAGTAGCTGTAGGTTTTGTTTTGTTTAGTTTTAATTTGAATTTATTTTAGGAGATGTCGTATCATGTCATTGGCCTTCTTTTGAAGCAGATCTGCCTGTGGATTGGGTGCTGGGACACAAGAATAATTTCTCTTTCTTTCCCTCCATAATGCTCTAAGTCTTCCAACAATACTGACTCAATGACTCCAAATCCCATGCCCTTTTCTTCCTTTCTTTTGCTTTCTAAACATGTTTGTGTTATGAATCATCCTCAGACCCAGGGCCCATTCAAAGGCTGAGGCTGGATTTCCTCAGCCCCACCTCACTGAATTGGAATGCAGCCCACAGAGCCGCCCCTGCCCTGGTCCACTCCCCGGGGCTGGGCAAGAGTTCATTGATGTGCTGAATATCACAAAGACTTAATTCTGCGCTGAAAGGTTAAGAAGAAAGGAGTGGAGAGAGGAAAGGAGCTAGGAATAAAGATGAGGTCTGTGGAGAATGGTTTATTCAGCTAATGAACTTGTGCAGAATGGCTCACAAGGAAGAATTTTGTGGAAGGAAACTCGGTCGTGGATGTGACTCTTTCCCCCCTTCTCTTTGCCATTTTGAGGAGGAGGAAAGTTAGAGGAGTTGTTGGTTAAACGACAGAGGAGGACAGAAAGATGTATTTTAAAAAAGCAAAACAAAAACTCCTGATACCTGGGCTTGCATCCTGGCGAGTTAAATAAGACTCTACACCAGTGGAAGTTGTCTCACAAAGTAAAGTGTATTTGCAGCAAATAGGAGGCCATGAGGAATCATTTCCAAAGTCATAGCGTCCCCAAACAAAGGAAAGCAGGAACTTTTATTTGGCTGGAGAATGAATATTCAAAAGGGAGAGGCGTATTGGCTTGCACAGGCTCAGTTGGAGAACACACTTCCACATAATGAGGCCTAAGCTCCTCCTGGAGAGATCTTTGCATTAAAAATAAGGCAAAGGTCATGGGCATAGCTCTTGTGGTGAGGCTTGGTCAGTTTCAGGATGGCTAGTGGTTACATCTCCCTTGAGTGCCTCCCTTGGTCAGTTTCAGGATGGCTGGTGGTTACATCTCCTTAACATACAAAAGGAAAAGAAACAATTTGGAAAAACAGTTAATTGCTTCCAAACCCACCTTTGAGTTTCTCAAGGCACCTAGTTGGTGACACTCCCACTTCTGCTTCCAATTCCTGCTTTTAGGAAGGGAAGCCTCCCGTGGATTTGCTCGTGCAGTCCTTGCCTCGCTTAATATTATGCAGCTGCTTTGACCTAATTGAGCCTTGTCAATCCGCGGTACAAGAGCCAGCGATTTGAGGGCTTCCCACAGATGCCTCAGCACTATGGCTGCCAACAGACAGTGCCTTTGAGAGAAAGGCTGGGTAGTTAGTCTTGATGGTAAACTCCAGTCTTGTTCTCTCTCAAGAGGTATATGAGTAAACCAGGGTAATTTCAAGGGAGAGAAAAGACACTGATAGGAAGTGTCATAAAAGCTACTCGGCCTGTTACTTCCTGGAGTTAGAAGGAGTCTCCATATGCCCTTGGGCTCTTCTAACTTTGTGATAACCTAAATGTATAGGCAGGACAGAAAAAATCCACAAATGGCATTTTAAAACAAAAATGTGTTCACGTTGACGAAAACACTCTTATGTGATTATCCAAAATGTATTCATCCTTTAAATTCCTTTGACAAACGTTTATATGCCTGTTGTAGGCAACGAGATAAAGATAAGTGCTGGGAAAAGCAGAACTGAGGCTCTCAGAACTTGAGGAGGAAAATTGGATTTGCATGCTCTTTACAAATGCTTTCTACCACCTCTGGCACCAGAGTTATAAAAGTTTAAAAAACTGCACAGTGACTTTACAACTTCCCTATATTTGATTTATGTTTACACACATTGTAAAAGAGAGAAAGCTGGCACTTCCTCCTCTCTCTTGCAAAGAAATAATGCATCGTACATCAAGTAGATGAATCCAGTTCTGCTGTTTTCCAGCTTCAAACTTTTGACTGTATTGCCCAAATATTAAGAGATTGTGAGGAAAAGGAGCCCGAGGTGGGGGGAAGAGAGAAAACCTTTTATCCTCTCTCTTTTTATCCTTTCAACTGTACAATCATAAGTGTCATTCTGTAGCATCACAGTTGAACAGTACTGTTATCTTCTGCATTCACTTGAGAAGATGTAGAGAACGAACTGGCCAACTAATGCCCCTAATATAATACCATTTAATGGCTCCTTCCCCTTTTTTTTTTCTTTTTAACATTTTAAGGTTTATTCATTCATTAAACAAACATGTGCTGGGCATGTGTAATGTGCCAGCCATTGTTCTAGACCCTTGGGATACATTAATGAACAAAACAGATGAAGATACCAGCCCTCTTGGGGTTTATATTCTAGGGCGGAATCTTGGTCTGAGCCATAGAACTTGATTCTAAATGTTCAGGTTTTTTCCTTAAATCTTCTCAATATTCTTAATCCTCTCAAAGACTTCAGTTCACTTTATTTACCATTCCCATTGCGATTCATAGTTGCTCATGCTCCAGTTTTAGATGTTACCCAGGGAGACTGCATAATCTCATCCATTGGACACTTGCTCAACCTACATCCATTCTGTTTCTCATTACACGCTTCCCATGGGCACAGAAATAGAGAAAGGTGATATCTGAAGGTATTTCTAGTCCTTATTGTGTGTGAATACCTAAGTATCAAATATCCACTCAAGCTAGATATGTGTTGTTTTCTTTCCTCTTCTCATTTCTTAATGTATTTATCAAAGGTCAAGGTGATAACTTGACTGCAAATGGGAATGGCTTGAGAAGAGTCAAATTCGGCGCTTAGACTATGAAGTTTGGCTGCTTGTTGTTTTAATTCTCCCATTCACCTATTCATTCATTTATTTTCACCAAGTAGACTTTTGGTTACTGCAAACTATGTGCCAGACCCTGCCCCAGCCACTAAGGAGAGCAAGGATAAATCAGGCAGCCGTTGCCCTCTGGAATTCAGTCTGGTGAGAGACCAGGATGCTTCTTTGCAAACACAATTCTTAACTTCAAGTCCTGAAGGACTTAAGTGTTTCTTCGGCTGGCTTTTGTGTTTTTTTGATATTTTTATGGCAAGTTGTCTCTGCCATCAGAGGAATATACCATGAACATATTGATTACAGATTTGACTTGTTTGGCATATGTGCATGCAGCATGCACACGCATACACACAAGCACAAAGATTTATTTTTCCTCAACTTTGCTGAACTACTTTTCCTTCAACTATCTGGTGCGGCAATACAGTGATATACAAGCCTTGCAGAAATCCGACGGGAACCATGCCCAACTGAATTATTTCATTCTGCACTCTGTGTCAGTTCCTGGAAATTAACAATAGACCATTTCACTTTGGTCTTTGATCCCACCAGCTCAGTCATGGTATTTTTCCAGATGTTTCCGTAATAACAAAAGAGCACAAGTTAAACTAGGCCAAGTTGTTCTGTCCCGGGGGCTGAGGAATGTGCTCTTCACCAAATAACGTGGTCATGTGCAACGTAAGGGTTAGGAAGAGGGAGAAACTCAGACTTTAAAATTTGAGTGATCCCTTGAATTATAAGTATTTTTAAGAAAAATACCATGCCCAGTGTCTTCACAAAGACATTAATTCGGCCTGGTTCTAGTAAATTATTTATGTTTTGAAATAAATTAACATGCTGTTTTCTTTCAATTTCATTTACCCCAGCCTGTCTAACACTTGAAGGGTCTAAACGCCAATAGGCATGGAAAAAATTCTTAACTGCCAAGGGATTGTGCCGTTTAGGTGTTTGGGTGGAGATAAGACAAATAATTGGCATTATTATGCCCTCTATCAGAGTTTCATAAGCAAAAATTTCACAGCATGTTTTAACACAAATGGCAAAAAATGAGCCCGCAGGAATAGGAACTTGAAGCATTATATGTGAAATTCCCTTGATTGCACTAGAATAAGAAGAACAAGTGAAAAAATTGCCCTGAGAGAGATTCCCCAGAGCCCCATAACGCCAAAAGCAGGAGGCCTTGCTCTGCCTGCTCTCCAGCCAAAGCCGATCACGAGGACGTTTTGAGGTGTCCTGAAGCACATGCGTAAAGCTCAGTGTGAGATGTTAAAAGCAATTTCTTGGAAAATGACAACTAGAGTCAGTCGCTTTGATAGGCTACCAATGAATTGTGGCTAAAATCTGACTCTAAAAATAGAGTAATTAGGAAGCATGTGTTGTATGGACGTTGACACTTCTCACAACCAATGCTTATTTTATTATGGCTTTCTGATTTGATTTCTGCCCTTAATAACACATCACATTATTTACTGACCTGAATTTCCAGGTAGGAAAGATCTTTGAACTGCCAACATACCCTATAATCTAGCAATTTTACTCCTAGGTATATTCCAAACAGCAATATGTAGATATGTGGATGAAAAGATATACGTGAGAATGTTCCTAGAAGCATTTGTTATAGCAAACAAAAACTGGAAACTATCAAAATGCCTACAACAGTAGAGTGGATAAATTATGGTATATTCACACAACGGAAAGTTATGCAGCAATGACAATAAAACAATTATTATGACACTCAGCAATATGGATGACATAAACGTCTCACAAACAAAGTTGAGTGAAAGAAATCGTAACAAAAGAGTACATGATTTATGATTCCACTTATGAAAGTATAAAGACAGGCAAAACCAATCTAGTCTGTTAGAAGATAGGATAATGGTTACCCTTGGGATAGGGTGGTGATTAAAAAGGAGCAGAAGGAAGGCTTCTGGGGTGCCGGTCCCATCATGGTTTTTAATCTGAGTAAAGGTTACATGGTGTATTCAGTTTATGAAAATTCTTTGAGCTGTGCCCTTATATGTGCACTTTTCAATATGCATGTGAGATTTCAGTATACTTGTGCAAATGCAAACACATGTTCACTCATTAAAGACAGTAACACAGCATAAAAACTCATTTAAGATATGCTTACTTTGGGCCTGCCCTGTGGCTTAGTGGTTAAGTGCACACGCTCTGCTACTGGCGGCCCCGGTTCGGATCCCGGGCGCGCACCCACGCACCGCTTGTCCGGCCATGCTGAGGCCGCGTCCCACATACAGCGACTAGAAGGATGTGCAACTATGACGTACGGCTATCTACTGGGGCTTTGCTGGGGGGAAAAAAGGAGGAGGATTGGCAATAGATGTTAGCTCAGAGCCGGTCTTCCTCAGCAAAAAGAGGAGGATTGGCATGGATGTTAGCTCAGGGCTGATCTTCCTCACAAAAAAATTTAAAAAATAAATAAATAAAAGCAAGTGTTTAAAAAAAAAAAACCAAAGTAGCTCAGGATCTGAAGTTTAAATAGAAACAAATTTTGTGAATATTCAAATCTTTTGTCTTACTTTAAACGGTAGACTGTTTTCCTGAGTGAATATTAGTGTGGATACATTTTGTAGTTATTATTTGAGTAGGTACTCTTTGAAAAGTTGGCATAAAATGGTGCTCAATCAAAATATGTTGAATTGAATTAAAACAAATAACAAATGCTATTTTCCTCCATAAAATATTCCAAATTTCTTTGATTAGATATTCTCTCTCCCTTCTTTGAAACTCCACAATATTTTGTGTTCCCATTAGTGATGCATATGCTACCTTGTATTATACTTAATTTTATAAACTCCTTGGGGCAGGATCAAATCTCATTCATCTTTGAATCTCCTGTGATAATCTGGAGACAGGCAATATAGTGATGAGGTTAAGAGCAGGCACACTGGTGCCAGATGACATGGGTTCAAGTCCCCTCTCTGCCCCTTATAAATTGTGTAACTTTGGGTAAACACTTTACCTCTCTGTACTTAAGTTCCTTATTTATAAAATGGGGACAGTTGTGGCACCTGTCTGTTAGGGTTGTTTTAAAGATTAAATGAATGAGATGCATCAAGTTCTGAGAACAGCTCTAGACACATAGTAAGTGCTCAATAATTGTTAGCTGCTATTTTTAGTATAGTATCACTGTGATTCCTAATGAGGTTCTGAATGAGAAAAAAAAAAGAAAAAAACTAAAAAGACCTAGGAGTAGTGGTCAATCAAAAAGTCGAATATAAAATACAGAACTGTTTGGTAAAGACCCTGTCTGCTAATTCCCAAATACAACTTTTCTCTCAGATATTCTTCAAACACAATGTGTTGATCCCTTGTAGTTAAATGTATTCAAACTGTTCTGTCAGTCTGGTCATACACAATTATTAGGTTCTTTTTGGTAAATATTGGTGGTTTCCTGATTCAATTAGTTAGACTAGACTATGGTAATAAATAGACCCAAGAATGTGTAACTGCTGAAACACAATAAAGTTTATTTCTAGCTCACATTATAGTTCGAGTAGATATTACTAGTCAGCTTCCATATGATGATTCAAGGACTCAGCCTCCTTCTACAGGTATACCATTCCCTAAGCCTTGTCTGTACCTGTGTCTAGCTCATGGAAGAGGGAAAAGAGCATGGAGGTGCTGCATTTACTTCCTAAAAACCATCATGCGAAATGGCATACATCACTTGTTCTCTTATTCCTTTTGGCTAGACTTCAGTTAATGCTCACATCCAGTTGAAGAGAGGGTGGTAAATGTAGTTTAAATGTGTGCCCCAGAAGAAGAAATTGAATTTTGGGAACAGGTAGCGGTGTTTGGCAGTATTTAGAGGCAGGTGAGGATTACAGCTCCCCTCCCTGACCATCCCACTACAAATATAGAAGCATACTCAGAACAAAATTTTCCACACATATTTATTAGCAATCAGGCCCTAACAATGAAAGTATCTTTTCTGAAGCTCATCAGAATCCCAGCTCTCTGTCCTTTTAGGTGCTTCACCCACAGCTGACATGAAAGAGTCCCCTTGAGATAAACACAACACTCTTTCAGGGGCAGGACTTCAGTTAACCTAAGAGATGGAATCAGGCAACCAAAGTCCTATGAATCATGCCTGGATGCAGCACTATTTTGGATTCAAGTCTCAGGAGCCATTTCAGAGAATACAGCCTCCATAGCTCACTAGATTCTTCTAGATTTTTCTAGTATGTACACATAAGAGTGAAGAATGTCTCTATATTCTAGCCAATCCACACATCTTAAGCACCAATAATTTCACTAACCAAAACCCCCACCTCTTAAATCCATTTTGCCGATTATGGAAACTGCTAAGGTTAGTGTGGACAAAATTAATTAAACCAAATCTAGAGCAGGTACCCTGGAATACGGCTTTTGATGAAACACTAGCTAACTACAGTTGAAGCGTATCTTCCTCGTTAGAGCAACTGATCGCCTCTAGGGTACAGAGTGAACAGATTACTCACACTTACATGTCGTACTACCCATGCAGAAATATGTTTATTACAGGCAACATACCGTTATGAAAAGTAAATTTAGCCTTTTATTCAAATATCCCTCTGACAGAGACATTCACCTGGGAAGGCTTCCCTATAGTAAACCACTTATTTATAATTCTATGGTTTAACGTGTAATACTTATTTGAAATATGGAATGTTGATTGGAAGCCAAGCAGCTGTGCTGTGCTGAGGAAGCTGTTGTAGATTCCTGCCATTATTGTTTTCCCTTCAAAGATTAATAGAGGACAATGACTTCCTGATTCAATAACCTTTAGAAAAGAAGGAAGCAATGAAATGTTCACATTCTTCGGAGACTTGGCTTTTGGAAAACATCCCAAAGCCACTGTGTGCTGATTGATCATCTCAGTGGGGGTGTCCTCTGGGTGGTTTTGTACAAAATACTTGTGTTTAGGTTGTGCTACAAGGAACTGCACCTCCCTAGGGTGTGGGAAGTGTCTGTTGTTAATGTTCTTCATACAGTTTTTTCAGATACGGGAAAATTTTTGTCTTTCATGAGAGTCTTTTGTTAGTTTTGTATCACTCTTATTGGTGGGATGAGGGAAAGAGGATCCGTTTCCCTGAAATGATATTTGAGGTGATTTTTTTCTAGATCCTGGACAGAGGGTTCGTTTCTAAGTTGTACTATTTGCTTTTAAGTTCAGTGGTGGTGTTCCAAAGGAATATTGGAGACCACCCTACTTGTGCTGGGGGGCTGCTATCTTCATACGCTGTGGTCTTCACCATGGCAATGGGAATAGAATTTCCAGCTCTCTGAACTCTTCTGCATTCTTAAGTAAACTTGCATAATACTGCTGGGGACAAAACAGTTGCCTGCTGAAAGCCAAAGGAATGAATAAATTTGGCCTCAGGATTTTTGAACTGTTGTGAAAGACTTTTTGTTTCTTGGCTTTTTTTTAATTCAAAGTTAGACAATTTTTTCTTCAGATGTTAGTCTTGTTATCCAAAATGTGATGTATGATTCAGATAGGTAGACAATTTTAGCACATAAAAGTTATAAATAAAATACTTGGGTATCTGAGCAATGCTTTCCAGTCTATATTTTTAAAAATTTTTATCTTACATAAAAGCTCCCCTTTTAAACATTTGTCCGACCTTTGGTGCTGAGCGTGCTCCAGCACCAGATTATTGTGTCTGGAACAAAAATGATAAACTCTCTAGAGCCTGGCTTAGAGATCTTGCCGTAGTATTGAACAGCATTGAACAATATTGAATTATTCTTTTTCTAGAAGATGACTGAGGCCAAAAGGAGCCTATTGTTATAGAACAACTTATTTTGGATTGATTTTGTTTTGTTTTGTTTTTTTGTCACATTATCATCCCTCACCAAGTACCACTTTTAAATACCATTACCTAAAGACTATTCTGGTAAGTTTTATCCAAATAACTCAATGGTTACTTTAGGAAATGTAAAGAGTTATTGTGTGTTGAACTGTCATTCATATTGTGTGCCGTGGAAGGCAGGCATTTAACTCAACAATGACCGCTTGGCCTAGAGACATATATGACTAAAGCTCATCAGTGCTAGAACACTATGATGACAAAAATTGCCTATCGATGCCAGTCAGGTCTAGTATCTCGGTGCATCTCAATTTGCACTGTAAAATATTTAGATGTCAGGTCAGATGAACCAAGGAGTTATGTCTTGAAGAGAAAACCCACTTAGAATTATGAATCAAAAGCCGTTTTGGCCCATAGATCTAGGTGATGTTGTCAAAGTTACCTGCTTTAGACCACAAATTCCTCATATCTTACCGTACACTAAGCCACTTTCCCACTACAGTATACTAACCTACAACTACTTTTGTTGTTGTGATGGCTCTTTACAAAGCGTTCAGGTTGTTTGGGGTGAATTAAGCCAAATGAGAAGTCCTTATTTTCTTAAAGACAACCAATTTACCCAATTCAAAAAGTAATAACAACAGAAACTTCTCATCCCTTTCATTACTATTAAAAATATTTCTTTAAATTACATTTCTGGTCATGCTTCTGGAAGCTCGGAACTGGACCTGCTTCCTGTTGTTGAAGTTGACAGGCAGGGTGTCATTGTGACAGGACACCAACTGGTTGTCTGTCACGGTCCACTTCTATTTGAACTTGATTTTTACTTTTTGATGATTCAAGCTGCAGCAGTTCAATCTGGGCGTAGGGTTAAAGGTAAAGAATAAGTGTTTACTGTGGGTTTGGTGCAAAATATAGGAAAGCACCATAACAAAAAAAGAATGGGCCCAAATTGTGGAAGGATGCATCATTTGTTAAAGCATTTTAGTCTCCTGTAATGAGAACTGGAAAGTCTCTGAGTACTTATAATTGGCTATATGCAAGCAGTAATCCTGGAAGATCTATATAAGGATCAAATAAATTACACTTAATTAAAGTGATTATATCAGGAACTTTGTAACATTGTTTTTAATTTGAGGATGAAAAGATATCTTCATTACTGTGGAATAATTCCCTGTCCTTTCGGTCTGATAGTCTAGAGTAAGATTACTGCCTGCATTTGGGCAGTTTAGTTTAGCCTATAGTTAGACCACCAAGATACTGTCATATATAAAACAGCAATTTCAGTTTATGTAACTGACATTAATAAGTTTACCTAAAACTCAGCTATTTCTCAGCATAATTGAATAGTTTATTCAATAGTTTTTGACATTTTTAAGATTGCATATATACTGTTTTGTTTATTTAATTTCCATTATATTTCAAAAAGGATTTGAGATAGCTAAGTATAAACATCCTGCTTTATACTGTGGCAGGTACGAAGATAAATAAGTGGTCTCTGGCATCCATTTCCACTCCTAGGTTATTATACAGAAGGAAAGCCGAGTGCTGGACACTGTGCCCCAGACAGGCGTCTGCCACCTGCCATTAGTTCTCAGAAAGGAAATGCCCCTGTTTCTTTCCAAGAGAATTCAGTGCTGCTTATCTGACTCTAATAATTGGTTTGTTTTATATAGTCATTAATGGCTAATTAAATAAGTCAACTTTTATAAAGTGGTTCTTGAAGAAAATAAAATTGATAGGTCATAAATCAGTTATTAATAATCATGTGCAGGGCTGGCCCCGTGGCTTAGCAGTTAAGTGCGCGCGCTCCGCTACTGGCGGCCCGGGTTCGGATCCCGGGCCTGCACCGACGCACCACTTCTCCGGCCATGCTGAGGCCGCGTCCCACATACAGCAACTAGAAGGGTGTGCAACTATGACGTACAACTATCTACTGGGGCTTTGGGGGGGCAGGAAAAAAAGGAGGAGGATTGGCAACAGATGTTAGCTCAGAGGCGGTCTTCCTCAGTAAAATGAGGAGGATTAGCACGGATGTTAGCTCAGGGCTGATCTTCCTCGCCAAAAAAAAAAAAAATCATGTGCAAAGGTATATGTTCTGTGTACTTATGTATACAAATGGATCAGTGAATATTAAGGTGAAACACCCTTTTGAACAAATATTTGTTATGTAGAAAAGTATCATTTTCATAGCTCATTACATTTAATTCCTATTTGCAACTCAGATCTTTTTTTCAGACACAAGCAGATATTTTCTAAAGCTTTTCCCAGTCATTTTCCTCAGCAAATACCAAGTTTTGATGACATGACCTAATTCTTCCATTTGTCAGTTTCTGAGCTCTTTGGCCTATGCTCCATTTGGCACCTGGGAAGCATCAAGTAAAGTTAGTGAAGATGCTTGTAGCTAAAGGTCTGGAAAAAGGAAAACTTGCATTCTGTAGAGTAATGCCTTGGCCTGCATCACAGTGAACTTCATGCTGAGCTATATTCAAAATATGGGGTCCTCAGGGACTTGGTCTGAAAGAACCAGATTTTACCCTAGAAATTCTCAGGCAAGAGATCTACAACAGTATTAGAGAGACTGGGAAAATCATTAACTAGTTGGTCAGTGTAGAATTGTTTTTAAAAAGGGGAAGGGATTCATGGAATCCAATGAAGAAATTAAATATCTATAAAACCCAAATAAATACAGTTGAAACGATGAAATATATTAGCTCCAAACTTAATGTGGGTTGCAAAATTCTATTAGTAGAGGAAAATTAAATAATGATATGACTTTAATCTAGAGACCTGGGCTAAGAGACCACCCTGTTTGGAGTGCATGGTCTTGAGATCCATGTTGGTCTAATGACTGTCAAAACAGAATTACCTTGGCATGTTGATGATGGTACTGGGAAAAATTACCCTGGATCTCTTGCAGTTCCTGAGTTTACCTCTAGGCTAAGGCCTGCAGTTGATGTTCAGTCACTTCCAGTGGAGAATGTAGTTTCAAACACCTGCTTATCAGCATGACCACAAAATTGTTTGAGGTGATTTGGTTGTTTTCATAAAAAGACAAAATTAAATGTACAATGTTTAAGAAAATCACCCCATAATATTCAATGTTTTTGTATAAAGAAATCTGAATGTATATGGCATCTTAAGTGTTTGCGTGTCTTCACTGAGCCCTGTGATTAAGTTAAAAATGGATAATTGACTATTTTATTCAGACTTGTGGTTTTAAGTTGAAATATTAATAAGTTCATAAACAATATTGAGCCATTTGAGATAAGATTCACTATATTTAAGGTTTAATTTGTTATATTTACAAGAACTTATGTGTGTGATAGAGTTTGTACTCAAAACAATTGAAGCAATTAAGGAAGTTAAACATAGTAAATTTATAAATGTAGTTTAAAATGTTTAAGGGGTTTGATTAAATTAATAAATGGTTCTAGTAGTTGATCACAGATCACTTAAAAGAAACTGTTAACATTTGCTAAATTTCAAAAGAGAATAAAATGATTTTACAAATTGGATTTAGAAACTTCAAGGACATTTATTTTTTAAAAATAACTTCTAGGTAATCTTAACCATGCACAAACACCACCCTGGGGAATACTAAAAAGTCACTCATTGATACTATCCTGACAGAATTCTTCCTCAAGTGGTGTGTTGTTTATTGAAAGGAAAAGGCACCCAGCTGGACAACATTTTACACAACAATCTCAAGCCTTGATTGGGAGAGTATCTGCTGCCTTCCAAGACACGAGACTGAGCCGGACCATGGAGGGAAACCGTACTGAACACCTTATTGTCATTTCCCATTCATCCTGAACTCTGGGGAGCTCAGTTACAATACGGAATAATAAATTAATGTCGGTCACATCCACGGGCCCCCTTTAATGTTACCCACTGCAAAACTAGTTTGGACAAATTCCATCCTTTGGTTTAATAGGATGAGTCCTGCCATTAACTCCGATTTAGCCTAGGAGATGGGTTGTCGCTGCCCCCAAGCAGCTTGGACTAATCTTGCGTGTCCTTCATTAGGATTTTTACCACATGCCTTCTTTCACCCTGGAGCTCCCTAGAATTTATTCATCCTCTCTCTCTGATGTGGCCTGTGAACACTACCTTAATTTGCAGCACCTGCTTGTGTTATGAGGCAAAAGGGCTGGAGAGTTTCTTTGGGTCTGTTTGTTTAGGTGTTGACTTCTTGAAATTAGCAAGAACATTTATTGCCCCCTGCCCCCAGTCCGGGTTCCTGCTCAGAAGTTATCTGTTCCTGCCCGATGCAGAAATTGTGGTTTGTAGAGACAGCCCAGAAAATGTTTACATCATCAAGGATTTGAGTGGAAGATAAGAATGCGAGGAGAATAAATAATTTAGAGCACATAAACAAATCTGTTTCTTCTAACACAGTTCCGTGATTCAACAGGCTGATCATTTCAATATTATCCCAAGTGCTTGATCAGAATTAAGTGAAGATGACAGTTTCCAAGGTGGTGATATTTCTTTCAAATTTGTGAGTGAATCTAGCTTTCTGGTTCAGATAAGCAAAAGGCTGCTGATTTAGGTGAATGCCACATGAACACCAGGAAGACTTACTGGGTAGTGGAATTCAAAAATCTGAGAGAAAGAATACAATGTTGAGATGGATGAGACAGCCTGCACTGTATGATTTCTAAATTTGCCTGTCTATGCCCAAGTTCACTCAGATAAATCTTGGAGGACAAATGTCCATACATATGTGTTACTCATCACCTTGCACACACTGTCTCTTTAGGTAAGCCCTTGCTTTTTATATGTTCTGCCTCCTCTAGTTCTCTTATGATTTCAAATGCATTAATCCTGCTTACAAATAGATTATAAAATCCCTCCTGTCATTCCAAAGTACCTTTAGAAAACTGATCACACAGTTAGCACTCAAATATTTGGTTAGTTGGCTAGTTTTAATTGGGGGAGAAAGTATCAGTGAAGAGGTAAATATTGAATTTATTTTGCACAAGTATATTGAGCACCTCCTATGTACCAGGCACTGTACTGGCTGTTTCAGATGCTGACATGAGAAAAATAGCCACGGTCTTGGCCCTCATAGAACATACTGTCTAGGAGGCAGACAGCACCAAAACAAAAATCACACAGCTAATTATAAAATAAGAAAACGTACAGAGGAAGCTCAATTACAGAGGAACCTAAATTAGGTGGAGCAATCATTGAAGTCTTCACTGAGAAAAATAAGACTGAAGCCAGTGGTTCCGAAATGGCTGCACAATGGGATCTTCTAGGGAATCTTTAAAAAAATATTGATGCCTGGCTCCTGCCTCCTCAGATGTTCTGATTTAATTTGTATGGAGTGGGACCTGGGCTGTGGGATTTTTTAGAAGCTGTCTGGGTGATTCTAACGTGCAGGAAAGTCTGGGAACCAGTGATTTATGTCAAGACCTGAAGGGTGAATCAGAATTGACCAGGTGAAGAATGCCTAGCGGACTTCACTGTCCACTGGAGGCAGGAAGGATTGTACACCCAAGAACTGAGGGAAGGCTTGTTTGTTGGATCAGGACGAGAAAAGGGGCTGTTGCCTACTGACCTAAGCCAGTTTGACCATGCACCACACCCAGGTTAATTTTGTTAGATCATAGTGGCAACCGAGACGTTTCAAGTAGGTGCAAGAAAGCCACTCCCTTATCACCTGGCTACCAGGTTATAAAACATGTAAATTTCAAGCAAAATTCTATCACACATTTATTTAATAAACAGACTTCAGCAAAGCAGGCTCAAAACAGTTCATACCCTTTGTTTCTTAAGCCCCATAAGATCTCAATTCTCTATTTCTAGGTGTGCTGACTTTACCTTGTAGGTAAGGTTTACTTGAGATAAAAACAACAGCATTTACAAGGCAGGATTCCAGGGCTTCTACTTGGCATCATAAATCAGAAATCCTTCTAAACCAATAGCTGGGCACAGATCCAACTAGGAATCAAGCCACAGGCACCACTCCTCCAAGAGGTGCAAGAGTCAGGCCTGAGGGATACAGGATACAGGCTCCGAGGGATTCTTAGACCCTCATGCAACCTGTGGGGGTATCGCTAACTTATTTTTGCTCATGCACATACGTCGAATACCTAAAATGTCACCTAGTGAGATCCTCTTATTATATCCATCATGCTAATTAACAAAACATTACTTTCATGAATAAAAGCCCATTGTTGATATTTATTTACTATTGGCAAAGTTTCTGCTCTTGACTGATAGACAGATAACAGCAAGGCCTGTAGTAGCTGCCTCTAGACTGTGGCTCCTTCTGATCAGATGTTACCTCACCCCCTTGGCCTGGGCATTCTTCATAGCATGTCACCTGATGACTCCTGGGCATGGGAGTTTAAACCAACTGGTATATGCACAATATCACACTGATTATAATGAAATAATTGAAAATAAATTACAGATTTTGTAACTAGGGAGTAATGGTCATCTCTAAGCCTGGACAGATTAGAGAGGAGGCAGGGATAAAATTCCTCTTGGATGAGAAAGCTGACTCTGATTAACTTCCCTTCCTGCCTATTTATAGAACACAAGAGCTTATACAGCGCAAGGACATAAACTTGGAAATAAAGGAAGAAATAGCTGTTTGATTGTTCCCTTTTCTAAATGGCAAATGCCTTCATTATCTAGCTTTGTGAAGGACTTGAATTGCTGCTAGATAAAAGCATTGCTTCTCCCAGGTCTCATACAATGTATTGATCCTTATTTTTCATTATATCTCAATATCTGGGGATTTAAATATTATTCAGAAAACTCTCAGATGTAATTATCAAATTATCTTGCTGTCTCCCTGGGTCATTGTATACCCTGCTGGAGAATTCCTTCTAGGAGCCTTTGACTCCTTTTCAGTAATGAGGTGCCATCTTTGATCAAGAGAAAATCAAAGTAAGGATTTAAGTCCCTCTGAGTCACAGCCCCAACCTCTAGCAACTGTGAGCACTATTTTCCCACAGTCAGTTCAAAAGACAGGGCAGGGATTTTGAAATCTGTGCTTGATTTCTTTTTGATACTAATAGATTACATAGCTTCAGCTGCTGGCTAGGCCTTTATGTTGCTCTCAATAATAGAGGTATTGACGATGCCTTCTCCAGTTCCAGCTACTCTTCTACTTCTGTTGCCCGAGGATTCTTTTGCCTTCATAGCAGATAATTTTTAGAGTGCTTTTCATGAGTCAGCATTTTCTAAGCTCTTTTATATTACAGATAGAGCCTGTGATGATGGTCCGTGTCATCAATAGAAATATAATACGGGCCACATATGTCATTTAAAATTTTCTAGGAGCTATATTTTAAGAAGCAAAAAGAGCATGAAATTAAATTTAATAATGTACTTTTTATAACCCAATATATCAAAATATTGTCATTTCAACATGTAATCAATATAAAAATTATTAATGAGATATTTTACTTTTTTTTTCATACTGTCTTTTGTAATTAGTGTGTATTTTACACTTTCAGCATATCTCAATTTGGACTAGCCACATTTCAAGTGGTCAATAGCCGCGTGTAGCTAGTAGCTACCATATTGGACAGCAGAAGTCTATATAATATTACTAAGAAACTTATTATCTAAATAATTCATTTCCCATTCAGCTTATCATTTGGATTAAGTTTTTTTAAAGCATATGCCCAGATCCTTCCCTATTTCCCCTATTTTTAGGATGACAGGGTTAAGGGTATTACTGGAGGGAGCTAACTGGCCCTATCCAGTTCTAACATGTGACCTAAAGTCTGTAGTCCCATGTCCTACCCATTTTGGTTAATTGTTCACAACAATATAAAAGTGACAGAAAGCAGACTGATGGCTCACGGTGGTAGAGTATTGGCAAATCAGGAAAGGTATGAGAATGATTGAGCAGTAGAGCTTACGAAACTTTTGTGAAACCTAAATTTTTAAAAATCTGAAAAGGCTGAGCATGTATATCACCAAAAAGCTCAGAGACATTCATACTGCTAATCATTCTGCTTTAGCATCAGTCTATTAATAACTACTGGGAAGAACAGGCACCGATGGAGAATGTCCACCTCTCCACACCTTATTGAATCTGACAGCATGAGACAGTAAGGTCATCGTTTCCCCTGTTGTCTCCAAGTCTCCTTTATTTATATCATCCTGAAGCTGATGAATTTCCCCTCTTCAGTGAAAACAGTGAAGTTCTCAGTTTTAAACAAGAGAAACAGAGAATGGGGAGCAAACAGTACTTATTTTCTTCTTTTCTGATTTCTACTTGTATTGTTATTTATATAAGAAGGTTCATGCAAATGACTTTGGCACTTGTGTGCACTTTTTTTTTTTTTTGCTGGGAATGATTCACCCTGAGCTAACATCTGTTGCCAGTCTTCCTCTTTTTTTTTTGTTTCCCCTCCCCAAAGCCCCAGTACATAGTTATATATTCTAGTTGTAAGTCCTTCTAGTTCTTCTACGTGAGCCACTACCACAGCATGGCAACTGACAGATGGGTGGTGTGGTTCCACGCCCAGGAACGAAACCCCTGGCCACCAAAGCAGTGAGAGCCAAACTTGAACAACTAGGCCAACAGGGCTGGCTCTTGTGTGCACTTTTTTAAAAGTCCAAATAAATGTTGTAAAATTACCCACATTTGAAAGGACTTTGTGGGCTTCATAATTGTACTTAGAATACTCAGTGTGTCTGCTTTGGATATTTGTAATTACACTCAACATAGTTGTGAGAACAGAAATTAATGTCACATAGGCTCTATAAAGGAATAATCCAAATTAGTTTTCTATGTATTAATTATAGGATGTCATGCTGTATGTTTCAATTATCTTTTTCAATAATATTTCTTCCTTGTTTATCTCATTAGTGGTTAAGCTTGAAAATTGGTGAAACTGGGACATAATAATGAAAGGGAATGAATGAAGAAAGTTTAGAATAAACACAATGGATGATGCCAACAGGCATTTTGGTGCTGGGAAGACAGAGAAGGATCTTACTAATATCAGCCATCTTTATAATAGTCTGAAAGGTCTGAAAGGTCTTCCCTCTAAAGCAGTGCTGTTCAATAGAACTGTCTGCAAATGATGAACATGTCACATGTCTTACATCTGTGCTGTCCAATACAGTAACCACTAGCCATGTGTGGCTATTGAAGATATGAAATATGGCTTGTGTGACTGAGAAACTGATTGAACTCAGGTCTGTTTTTTTTTTTTTGTTACAAGTTAACATTAACAGAAAATAACAATTGAAGCAAAAGATAGCATGCTGAGGTGCGCGTTATTGCCATCTTCCATTTTAATTTGCCTAGTATTACTTTCCACTTCACTTTGGGTTTGCTTTCCTGGAACAGATTTTCTTTTATGTATTTCTTTATTTTAATTCTGGCAGTGAGGGCCGGCCCCGTGGCTCAGCGGTTAAGTGCGCGTGCTCCGCTGCTGGCGGCCTGGGTTCGGATCCCAGGCACACACGGACGCACCGCTTCTCCAGCCATGCTGAGGCCGCGTCCCACATACAGCAACTAGAAGGATGTGCAGCTATGACATACAACAATCTGCTGGGGCTTTGGGGGGGAAAATAAATAAATAAATAAAATCTTTTAAAAAAAAAGGCTTTAATTCTGGCAGTCAAAGTCCTCTGATCTTCATAGCCCCTGCAACTCCATTCGGGTGCTGATAATGATGGAATTCATCTTGCCCAAGATGCAGAAGGCAGCATTAGGCAATATTAGCCATAACATTTTGACCTCTCAAGGAATTTCTTTCTTTTCCAGTGTGATCTTTATAAAACACTATCCTTTCGAGCCCCCATGCTTCTTCCCTTCCACGAATAAGAGTTAGTAATTCCTGTCTTGCTTTCCCAATTCTGCTATCCTAAGCTTCCAATCACGATATACCTACATAAATGTTTTTGATAAGAGTTTAGAAAGAACTTGTGGACCCCCTTCCAGTTTTGTCTCTTTTCTAGTGGTCATTTTTCTCTTCTAATAAATGCTAATTAATATACTTTTCTTGCTGGTTTAGAACCTTCTGTTTTAACATCCTTCTGCTCAAAGAGGCTAAACTTAGTTTTTCCTCTGAATCCTTCAGATCAGTTTGAGCGGAAATGAATATATCCAAACCACTTTAGGCTGTGATTTCCATACTGTCTTTCACGACAAGATGGTTGCAAATACTATAGAAATATGGTTAGTTACAGATTTTAATATAAGCAGCAGAATAAACCAGATTGAGTGTTAAGCTCTTTTGGCTTGAAAACACTTGTGTTGAAACTTTGAAAGCCCTTGGTTGGAATTTTTACAGCATCTGAAAAACCATAGGGTTTTAAACACTTGAATTCTTGCACTAATTATTGGCTCAAGGAAAGACTTCGAGTTATAGAATGGGTTGGCCACATACATATCAAATGATGTAAAAAGTGCTCTGCTGTATAGAGGCTGGTGGTACTTGGCTAAATCCCATCAATCCATAATATCCAGGAAAGCAAACTAGTACCTACAGGGCTTCCAGGTTGGTAAAACGTCACCTCACCTCAAATGGGCTAGTAAAGGGAGTGGCTCCGTGGTCTAGTGGTTAAGTTTGGCAGGCTCCGCTTCAGCGGCCTGGGTTGGCAGATACGGATCCCAGGCGTGGACCTACACCACTCATCTGCTGTGCTGTGGCAGCAACCCACATACAAAGTAGAGGAAGATTGGCACAGATGTTAGCTCAGGGCAAATCTTCCTCAGCAAAAAAAAACAGGGGTGGGTAGTGAAGATTGAAGTGGCTTACTTTTGCTCCACGCTATGCAGAAGAGCTTTAACCGTTAGCGAATTGAGAAATAGAGATGTTAACATTTCTCCTTGTGATAAATTAAAGGCAGAGCTGCAGGGGTAGGTCCAGAGAACCCAATGCTACATGGCACTTTTTTTTCTTTTTAATAACATCTTTCTCCAAAGAGCTCAAAGAAATTTGCTGATCTTTCTTGAATCTTTGCCCACCATCCAGTAAGGTGCTCAGGAGATAGAATTGCTTACTCAGAAGCTCAATAGGAAAACAGGCAAAGGAGAAGCAGCCCTGTTTAAAATAGGGGTTGGAGCTGAAGTCCTTCCTTCTTCAGTTTCCTTGATGATTTCTCCTCCACATCTCCTGGCCGCAGCAATCCTGGGAGGAGTTCCAATGGAACACAATCTGAACACTGACCAAAAGAGTTACGAAAGATGTGTGTGATGATGAGGTGTCTGCTGAGATGCTGAGATCCTGCCTCCACTCCTAAAACACTTTTTATGGCATTCTATTGCCACTTGGCAAGGCTATCGCTTCTCTTTTTCTCTCTCTACACACACACACACAAACACGCATACACACTCATGCACACTGAGTCTCCTAGACTCAAGAAAATTCAGGAGTTAAAGCTTTAAATGTAATTTCGGAATAGATTGGCCCTTTCTGAGCAACCTCCCAAAAAGGGGGGCAGGGAGGGAGGATGGGGATAATTTTCTTTACTAACCAGGAGCTCCCAGACACAGAGTTATGTGGAAATATGAACATCAGCTTCAAAATACAAGTCCGTATATTGGGAGAAGAGAAACTCAGCAATCCTGAAAACAAGAATGAAGAGGAGAACACGTGGGCAACCTTGAGATGCCAGAGGAAAGGGGGATATATGACCTTACTTTACCTTTTTCATGGATGGCTTGCAAGGATTAATTAAGTAAAAGTCTGTAAATTTCTTCAAGCCCTTTGGAGAAAGAAGCTATTTAAATATAAATTATGATCACACAGCTTGCATCTCACGTGTCAAGCACGCATGGTTAACTGTGTCTGATGTGTAAGTTATGCTTCCTCCAGGTTATAAAGATGAGGATCCCTGATCGACCTTCGTTCTTTGACCCAGTGGTAAGGCAGAGATTTACAGTGTGATGTGTGGCATCTGAGTGCAGACCCCCTCTTTGAACCTCAGCGTTGTTGTTGGAGAAACCGGAGCCTCTGTGTATGTCTCTTCTTGGAAGCGTTTTAAGAGACATGTGGAGTGGGAGTGGGGCTGAGGGGCAGGAGTTGGTTAGTAAACTGAGAAAATAACTTTCTGCTTTTTTCTTTTAATGTACTTTCCTTTATCAACTTATTACCTAAGAGGGTAAAAAAATTAAACAGTAAGAGAAGAAAATATTTTTAATCAGATACATTAGTTTCCCAGGGCTGCTGTAAGGAAGGACCACAAACTGGGTGGCTTAAAACAACAGAAATTTATTCTCTTGCAGTTCTGGAGGCTGGAAGTCTGAAATCAAGGTGTTGACTGGGCTATGACCCCTCTGAAGGTTCTATAGAAGAGTCCTGCCTTGCTTCTTCCTTGCTTCTGGTGGCCCCAGGCAGTCCTTGGCTTGTGGCAGCGTAAACCCAAACTCTGCTGCCATTGTCCCATGGCCATCTTCACTCTGTGTCTGTCTTCACATGGCTGTCTTCTTATAAGGACACCAGTGATACTGGATTAGGGGCCAACTCGACTCCTGCATGGCCTCATCTTAACTAATGACATCTGCAGTGACCCTATTTCCAAATAAGATCACATTCTCAGGGCGGGCCCAGTGGCGCAAGCGGTTAAGTGCACGCGCTCTGCTGCAGCGGCCCAGGGTTCGCTGGTTCGGATCCGGGCGTGCACCGATGCATCGCTTGTCAAGCCATGCTGTGGCGGCGTCCCATATAAAGTGGAGGAAGATGGGCATGGATGTTAGCCCAGGGCCAGTCTTCCTCAGCAAAAAGAGGAGGATTGGCAGATGTTAGCTCAGGGCCGATCTTCCTCACACACACACAAAAAAGATCACATTCTGAGGCACTAGGGTTAGGACCTCAACATATCTCTTTGGAGGAGGAGGGACACAAGTCAACCAATAGTACCGGGTTAGGGTAGTTTCAAAGATATTTAGGAGCCAAATCTTTCCCTCATATAAAACATCTCGTGGAAGCCCAATATGAGAGCAGATAAGAGCAGCACTGTGCTGGTGGGGGCAGCAGTAGAGTCCAGGGCCTTTCTGCTCTTCACCCGTCCAGGTCTTCTGGCTCCTTTCCATCTGTGTGGGAGCTCTTTAGACATCACTAGGATCCCCCCAAGGCTTCGAGGAGCACAGCAGGAAAAACTGTGGAACTAGATGTTCCACTGGGTTCCTTTCTCAAGTTAAATCCCATTCCTTTATAGGAGCAGCTTTAAGGAGCCTCAATTCTGAAAATAGTCTGTTTACAAAGCTTGTTTGAGAGCAGTTGCATTTCCTTTGTTTATTGTTTTTAATATAAAGGAAATAGAATTTCCTGGAAGCAGACCTCCTCCAGTATCACCTTAGCTTTGTCACCAGCAGCCATTGTTGAAACAGAGTTGGGTGAAAAGCTTAACACAAATGAGGGGTTTATTTTCTTTCCCCCTAAATTTGAATATCCGTATAAAATCGTGGTATACAGTTTACTCTCTAGAATCTCTCTCTCTCATTTCATAAAAATTGGGAAATTAGAAACTCATCCTTGGAAGGATTGAAACAGACTGATTCCCAGCCAGTCCCACCTGCGGGGCGGCACCAGGTCCACCAACAAAGCCAATTAGTCCCCAAGAGAACCTCTGACACAGGCGCATGCTGCATCCCTCTCTGAACCATGGAGCCCTTGGGAAGAGTTGCCAGGCTCCTGGGAAGAATGCGGTCTTGCTTATCAGTCTTTGGGAGGCTGTGATCACCCTGGCAAGGAGAAAGAACTGTATTTTTTAGATGGCCAGATGCTATTGGAAGAGCAGCCTCTGGGAAAGAAGACACAAAACAGCCCAAGGGGAAAGTCCTAACCTTAACTCCATAAAAGGAGGCTTTCCATGGTCTCAGCTGATCCATATTTTTAGAAAATTGTTTTGGCTCAGCCTGCCTGACTGTAATACTGTTGCCAGAACCAGCAATGAAAGGGAGATAAACATGGTGTTGGGATCTTTCTTTTTATGCCTCCCATGATTAGCAGCTGCTCAGTTCCACTTGGGAAAGGAGGCATTTATCTGAGGCTCTGTTCTTCCTTCGTAAATAAGCTAGAAATTTCGATGTTGGGGATAGGCCCTCTGCAGGAAGCCTGGTCTAAGCCATCTCTTTCACATTGCTCGAGACAGCTCTGTTTGCAGCCCTGTTGTGGGGCAGCGGCTGGCGTGGTGGGGTCCATGGGCCACCTGGGGATGTCTGTGTCTCACTCCTGGGGTAGTGCTGGGTGACCTCGGAACCTTTTTGAATGTGATGTGCCCTGCCCCAGTCGGATCAGGTACTTTCTTTTCTGTGTGATAATGTGATGGTGCAGAAAAAGCTTCAGACAGAGGGACAAGAGGTATCGTTGCATTTCTGATTCCTTTACTGACTAGGACTTGAAGCATGCCGCTTAATCTTCTTGAGCTGTGGCCTAGATTCGTCCTTCTGAAACTGAGCTCCACGTGTACTAAAAGGGAACAGGGTGGTGTGTACACATATGTGAAGCCACAGGACAAACTCCAAATAGCTTACTGGTGCATCGATTTTACTCCAACATTTTGGAGAAAGAATTTTTATACAAAAAATAAGGCTATCTGTGGAGGAGAATGGAAAATCCCACGATAATTTTTTAGGTAGAAGTAAGGAAGACCCGTTTCAGAGGAGGAGTGACTGAAGAAGATACGACCCCTGACTCGTGAGGTATGAAGTTCGCTCTTCTTGGGAATATTTTGATGGCACAGTTTGGGAAGCACCAGGTTAGATCACCCTGAGGGTCCCTTTTGGGGGAACTCAATTCACAAACCTTAAGTCCCCTTTGCCCACTAAATAAAGACCAACTTCCTTGGCCCAGAATTAATGACCTTCTGCAGGGTCACTGACCCCACCCCAACATTTGGCCACTGCTCTCCTCTACTCCCTTGACTCCCAACTTATTCTCGTTTCATTTTCCCCAAATTTGCCTTGCACCTGCGCATCCCCAGGCCTCTTTTCTTCACCTGAGAGGACTGCATCTACTTATCAAAACCCCATTCATCCTTCGAGGGCCACTTTCCCTTATTTCTAGCTGAAAATGAACTGATCTCTGTGGTAATTATTGGTTTTGCCGCTAACATGGCACAAGTCCAAGCCTGAAATGTGATTGTTTCTGTTACTTTTCTTCGTCTCAGATGCTAAAGTGCATGGACCTTCTTCAGTTTTTTAATTCCTCCACAGTGAAAAGCACCGCACTTTGCACAGACCCAAAAGCCCACCAGCTTAATTCATAAAGCAGAGATCAATTAGTATTGTTTTCTCTACCAAATATTATATACATATATATATTTAATATATCTCATGGTTTAAACCCTAGGTATATATCCGGTGTTGAGGTCTTTGTTTGTATAAAATTCCTGTTCAGATAACTAGATCATCAGGCTAAGAATGAGAATTCCTGTCTGTCTTCTGCTAATTCTGCTATATGAGATGCAGCATTTACCCATTTGAGGGTCTGTTTTTACATTTATTTTAATATGCTTCTTAGGATAATCTGTTTGAAAAAGATATGAGTGATTTCATTGTGAATACTTATGATAGTATTTTAAATACTTAGAGGGCCGGCCCCGTGGCTTGGTGGTTAAGTGAGCGCGCTCCACTGCTGGCGACCCGGGTTCGGATCCCGGGCTCGCACCGACGCACTGCTTCTCCGGCCATGCTGAGGCCGCGTCCCACATACAGCAACTAGAAGGATGTGCAGCTATGACACACAACTATCTACTGGGGCTTTGGGGAAAAATAAATAAATAAAATCTTTAAATACTTAGAGTATTTTTTCATATTGTGAAATAGTTTGTAATCATATTTCAATGTATGTGTTTAAATATTTTATATTTTTAAATATCAAAACAATTTAAGACAATGTCATACTTTAAAAATTGAATTAAAATTGAAAAAACAGCTTTGGACTGACTGGAAACAAATTCTCAAGAACTTATAAAACTTGTTTGGGACTGATCAGTAAATCACAGATGGAAAAGTAAAAAGTTTCAGTTATCCTTGACATTTCAAGAGAGAAAGAAAACAGAAAAGGAAAATCATTATAGCTGTCTTGAAAAAAATTGCTTCCAAATTGTTGTCTGTCAGCTATTCCAGATGGCTTTACTGTTTTTTAGTGGAATTGATGGTGTTTTAAAAAGACCTGAGGAAAATGGATGAGGTTTTTCTTTCCTGATGTCCCAGAAGGTAGATGAAGGAAAAAAATATCTTTCAAGAACTGTCTATTTTAAATACATTGGCCGCCTGTACCACCTCATTGATGGCACCCATCTGTGATCTTACGGTATATTTATACTCTCTAATTTTTTAGTGTGAAAAAGGTGCTTTTTGAGTATATAAGTGGTGAAAATAATATATACCCTAAGCTGGAAAGTTAGAAGCCTGTTACAAATGTCTTATATAGTCTAGTCAAAAAATATATATGTGCACATATAATTTGTATATATTATATTCAGATAATAATATAAGCTATGTATATAATTATATATATAGTTTGTGTGTATGTGTGCATATGCACACACATATGTATGCATGTATGCTTGTGTGTATATATATAAAATAATCCTTATAGCAGCTGTATGATATGGATTTTATTCCTATTTTACTGGTGAGGAAACGTGCCCAAGCGAAAGGCGAGAAAGTTACCCAGTATTCCAGAGCCTGAGGGGATGTGTCATACTTCCAAGGCTGTGTGCAGAGGCCCCCCCCACAGCATTGTCACAGTGTTTGTGGAATGTGGGTGGTGTTTCTAGCCTCTGCTACAGTAGTTTGTCACCACAAAAAAATCCAGACAACTTCAGGCTTTAATTTTTTTGTTTAGAAGCTAGATGTAAGTAATATCTACCGTCAGAATATCTAGAACTTAAAGAAAAAGTGCCCTATCACTGCATGATAGGCTTATTTTCATTACTACATAGAATTTTCACTTGATACTCTCTGCACTACCTTTTCAAAAGCATTTTAAATACTCTTCCCATTTGCCTAAGCTTCGAGGCTTCATGTGGCTCACTGTGGCAGGTTGCAGACTGCACAGATGCCTCATCTATGTCAATTTGTAGAGGATCTTTCACTAACTATTTATTTTATCACATGTAGATTTTACTACTTTTTAAAAATATGCCTGGCATCCTACTTTATTGTTGTCATGGGGCCCCTGAGTGAAGTATTTAAGGACCTTAAAAATAAATAGGAAGGGGCCAGCCCGGTGGCGTAGTGGTTATGTTCCCACACTCTACTTCAGCGGCCCGGGGTTTGCAGGTTCGGATCCCGGGCACGGACCTACGCACTGCTTGTCAAGCCATGCTGTGGCAGCATCCCATATATAGTAGAGGAAGATGGACACGGATGTTAGCCCAGGGCCAATCTTCCTCAGCAAAAAAGAGGAGGATTGGCAACGGATGTTAGCTCATAGTTAATCTTCCTCAAAAAATAAATAAATAAAATAAATAGGAAGATAAATCATTTCTTACCCTGACACTTTTTTCTAAGTCCGGTAGAAATGAATAAATAGGGTTTGGAAGCAAGGACTCTGTCCATTCTTGGGCACTTGATGTACTGATTAAGGGCACTAGTTGGGAGAGAGGTTTTACTCTGCCTCCTAAATATGTTATGTTAGAACTGAAACAGGTTGCTAGAATAGAACTTACATCATAGGGAAGCTGAAGTAAAACCCTGGATCCGTAGGTCCGCTGTGTATCTGTGTAATAATCACCGTTGTTTCTCACATGGTCTGCACAGAACCGGGGCAGCTCATTTCCACTGTTGTCTCCATTCAAACAGGACACAACCCCCAAATCCTCTCCAATTCTTACAGGAGACAGTGAATCCCATCACAGTGTCTCTGGGGTCAGCTTACCCAGAGCCTTCGGGATGAGTGCATTGGGGCGTGTGTGATGTTATAGCCCACTCCCAGGACAAATCCCTCTACAGGCTGGAGGCGAAAGGGAACTGGGAGTTAGTGCTTTAGCAGGAATCGAGGCAAAGATCTTAGGCATGTCAGGGAGAGGCTCGGAGGTGTCTGGGGACGGGATTCTAGTTTCTGATGTGATGTATTATGACGTGTTCCTGTGAGACTGCAGACGCATGGTGTTGTCTGCCCTATAATCCCTGCAGAAGTTCTGCAAACTGGTCCCACAAAGCAAGGCATCCGGGTAGTGGTACTCTTTGCTTTCATAAAGCTACTGTTGTGTAAATAAAAATAAGTGTTTAGAGTGGTAGCTTTATTTTCTTTTTCCTCATTATTTCATAAGAGGGAAGCTAGTTGTGTATGCTCTATGCGGTTCTGGGACATTTTATCTAACCCCTTCAGCAACTCTGTGGAGAGGCACTGCTATGTCCATTTTATGAATGAAACTCTTGGGGCTCAAGTTGAAGACACTTGCTCAGTCAGTATCTAGTAAGTAGCAACCCAGTATTTGAATACAGGACTCTGACTCCAAAGCCTTTCTTTGTTTCTAATAGTTTACCACCTGAATGTTTACCTGAGTGCGGATAACCACAGTTTGGCAACACACACTGACCAGAGTTTGGTTTGGAATTGACGATGCATTTTCAAAGCAGGGGTGAGATGAGATGGGTTCCGAGTTTGCAGTGTAGATGTTCTTATAGCTGGGGTTTTTTTTGTTTGCTTGTTATTTGTTTTTCATTTTCTGGTCAGAACTTTTCTAATAGGATATTTTGGAGCCTAGTCCTGCCCCAGAAAGTTTTCGTGTTGAGGTGATGATTATGTTAGTTCTTTTTTTCTTGTTTAGAGGGTATCAAGAGTGATTTATTTTGTACAAAATAGCAGTGATCCTTAAGAGAAAATACGTCCACTGAAAACTCTGAGCTGAGTGGCCAGGCTGTGCTGAACTGTTTGTGGTGTTGTCATTCTGGGCCTTGTGAAATGTCTCGTGAGGTTCTTTCAGGTATTTCTGGGTCAGGCAGCTGAAGCAAGCTGATCCTATTTTAGGTTGTAGGATGGTTGTTGTAGAAATATGAAAAGCTTAAAGGTATGCATTGCTCTAGATTTGTATATAAATCACTTCCAGGTTGATGGGTCCCAATTTAGTGCCCTGAGGCCGTAGGGATGCAATGCTGTGTCACTTACGGCTTCTGGGTCTAGCCTTTATGTCTTCCTCATAGGTCTGCGCAGACTACTGGGCCAAAGGACGATAGAGGGTGGGGTATGAATTATGAAAAGAAATTTCATATGTACTGATGCTTGAAACCTACTGTGACAAGCATCTCTCTCATCCCCAAAAAAGGTGGATTGGTGGATCAATAGAGGAATGGGAAAATGGATAGAGAGATGATAAAGCACATTTTAAAAACCTGTCATTCATAGAACTTAGACAGTGGGTGTATGGGTGTTTACTATATAATTCTTCCAACTTTTCTGTAAGTTTGAAAATTTTCGTAATATAATGTTGGGTGGGGGGCGTGGGGGGAAGAAACGTGATCATTTTTAGCTGTAGAGATGTGGTCAGTTCCAGAAAATATATTTGTGGTGAAGATGGGAGCGAGCAATAAGGCAGAGGCCTCTGCTTTTGATTAGGTCGTGTTTTTGTCTATTCGTTTGTTTTAGACTGGTGAGCACCGGTCGCTGCTAGTGAGGAATCTGAAACTGGCAGGTATAATAGAATAACATGTTTGCATTTCTAAGGCAGCGGCTCCAGTGGTACAATATCACTATTAATATTGACACCAACAACTACCGTTTAGTGAGACTCTATCTTATCCCAGGCCCTGGGCACGTTTATGAAGACTTTCATTTATTTCCAATAACAATGCTAAGGATATGGACACCATTAGGTCTACTTTATGGGTGAAAATCTGAGCTCAGAGAAGTCAAAAGCATGCTGCTCCAGGTCACACACCTGGTTAGGTTTTGATCGACATCAAAGTCTGTACTATTTCCACTAGAATCTCGCTGCTCTAAGTGTGGTCTGGACAGCAGCCTCAGTCTCACCAGGAGCTGGTTCCAAATGCAGGAGGTCCAGCCCCACCCCAGGACTACAGAACCGGGATCTGCATTTTAACAAGCCCCCAGCTGTCCTGTGCGCACATCAGTCTGAGAAGCACCTTACTGGACCACGCTACTCTGGAAATGTGGGACGGTGTCTTTATTTTTCTCCCACTGTAACATGGGACACTTTAGGGTCAGTGCAGACTAGCGTTTGTTTTGTTTCCGAGGTCTAGCTGTGGTGCTGAGCATTGTTAGCCTCCTTCTCAGCAGTCTCAGAGCGAAGCCAGTGAACCAAAGCACAGAGAAAGGAGTTCGGGACCCTCAGTCTGTGTCCCAGCTCTGCCTCTGGTTATCCACATGATGACACTCTGATCTCCCTACCTGTCTGTGACTCTATTCCTTCTTCTACCAAGTGGGAACATCAGTTCTGGCTCTACCTACCTCATGAAAAGGCCAAAAGTGCCTTTAAAAGAAAAAGCAAAAAACAAAACAAAAAATGGCCCAGATGAAAGTGTTAACTATCCTTGTATTAGTGTACGAATCCATTGAGGGTCGTCAGGCTGTGGCTGTTTCGTTTGCACCTACTAAGGTTTGTTTGCATGGCTGATACCACTGTGGGGCAAGTGTTCACTGCTCACGGTTGCTTCCAGGAATGTCTTTACTAAAACCCTCCCTGCATTCCATCTAAGAAGAGGATCTTCTTTGAGAGAGGAGGACTCAATTTCAGGCAAGTGTGTACAAACACACATTGGCTTGAGCCAATGCCACGCCCACCCCTCCACCACCCGAAGCACAAAGTATAAAGCTTAACAGTAGAGGGCCGGCCCTGTGGCTTAGTGGTTAAGTGCGTGCGCTCCACTACTGGCGACCTGGGTTCGGATCTGGGTGCTCACTGAGGCACCGCTTCTCCAGCCATGCTGAGGCGGCGTCCCACGGACAGCAACTAGAAGGATGTGCAGCTATGACATACAGCTATCTACTGGGGCTTTGGGGGAAAATAAAAGGCGGAGGATTGGCAATACATGTTAGCTCAGAGCCGGTCTTCCTCAGCAAAAAGAGGAGGATTAGCACGGATGTTAGCTCAGGGCTGATCTTCCTCTCACACACAAAAAAAGCTTAACAGTAGAGACCATTCACTGAACTACTTTGAGTTACTGTGCCCAACTAGTTACTCCTCACTTACTCCTGATTTAATCCTCACGACAACCTTGAGAGATAGGTCTTTCCCCCATTTCGCAGATAAAGAAAACTGAGACCTAAAGAAGTGAAATGGTGGAATTGAGGCGCTCTTAACTACTAGTTGCTTTCAAGTGAATGTAATTTACCAGAAAACTGTCACATAAAAATTACAAAATCTCCCCGAAAGTTTCATTGTTTCAAACAAGTTTATCTTTTTCTAGCAGTGATTGCCTAGGACTCTAGAAAGAGCAAAGATGACAAGTCACTCATGAAATTAGCTCGGGAAGTTTTTGCTCTGAGCTAAGGAGCGGGTATTCGGGCACCTAACACCCTGTGTATGTCTTTCGTGTCTTCTGATGCATGAACTGGAGAAGGAGAAGAAATGAGAATCAAGGAGCTATTTTGGAAAACATTTTAAGAAAACCTAAAGTATATTCTCTTCTGCAGGATGTTTGCAGCAAAGAAATAGTCTTGTGATTGTAAAAATATTTTTGATAGTTCAGAAATGACCATATATCTATTTTATATTGTAGCATTAGGATAAGATATGCTTTCCTTGGCTAAACTTCTGATGATAAGGAATCCATTGCTCATCTTTACGTCTCCATGTGCTCTTTGTGGACAGAGCTTTGTGTCTTAGGGCTCATGTCCAGGATCCACCTGGCTGGCACTCAGGGAAAGGGGGGTCTGTGGGGTTGCCAAGGGCCCTTGGCTTTGGTTATATGCAGCAGTAGAGTCAATCCTGGAGAAATGGTGACTTGAAATCTCTCTTCATCTTCTGCCTCGTTTCTCCTTCTCCGTTTATATAGAGTTCAGTACACGCATGGACGTGGGAAGTCTGCCCAGAGCTGGGACCGTGAACACGTGGGGATTTGGGAGGCTTTAGAAGGTAAAGGTTAGGAGTACTGGCTTAGGGCTCAGACTGGAAGTAAGTCCCTGGATCTACCACTTAGTAGCTTCATGAACACAAGGCTGCTTCTCTAAGCTTCAGTTTCCTCCTCTGCCAAATGAGGGCAGTTATATGTTTTATATTATCTATTGTATAACTATCATATAATTATTCTGAGGCTCTTATAAATACTGAATAAACAATATTACTTAATATTTAACAAATTTCATGAACCGGTATGTTGGAAGCAAGGGAACATATGGTCGAGTTTCTGGCCTTCCAAGAGATGTAATACTTACAAAGAACTACCATGCAAGGTGGTAAGCCCCAAATAAATGGTACGGAGTGCATCCTAGTAGGAGTTCATGGGAAGGGGTAAAACCTGTAGCTCACTGCTGGGGTGGCCAGGGCAGGCTGCATATTGAGGTTTCTAGGCCTTAACAGCTAGTATTTTCATGGCAGAGTCTGAGCATAAGGTAAGGAGAGAGAAGAGATTCAACTTTCAGAGATGAGAAAGTTCAAGACATATTCAAAGAACCAGTAATGGATGAAGTAAGCCAGGGATCCCCATTCAGACATGCCTTCAAGACTGGCCAGGGCTCCCGAGCTGTTTAATGAGACTGCCATGACTCAGCTCTAGCCAGCTGTGTGCAGACTCAGTGTTGGCACATCCTTCAGTCATTCAAGAGACACAAGAAATCTGGACTTGCAGGTGAAAAGTTCCACTTAGTAAAACATGATGTTGGTCAAATCCAACATGTCTGTGGCTGAACTCAGGTTGTGGGTGGTGAGCGTGTGACCTTGGAGTGGACATATATCCAAGTACTGGGATCATGATAGGTGGAAAAAAGCCCTGGACTGGGACCCGGGAGCTCTGGGATTGATCTGGGCTCTGTGTCCTTCTGTCATCTGTGCCTTAGTTTCCAGAAAGCATTTTGAAAGGAGGTGTGGTTTATAAGCCTGAAGAGTTATAATACTGGCCCTTGCTCTTGTTGCCTCCCCACTCTGGATTTATTTTGTTGTTACATTCTGTAAAGGGACCATTATCTACGGCTGAAAATGGATGAATATCGTGTACGTAAATTAGCATATGGAGACTTGGAGATGGAAACGTGCCAACATCTTCCAAAGAGAAGTCCAGATAACAGGCTACAAGACTGAGCAGCTTTCATGAGAAAAGTAAAGAAAACAATTTCCCTTGGTGCTTGCCACAGAAACGAAGATAAAGGAACTGGAGGACGGATAAAAGTATCCAAAAAACATAAAAGATGAATTGATGGGAAATGCTGGTGTGATCACTGAAGGGGCGAGAGGTGGAAAAAGTCACACTGTAAAAAAATAAAGTAAAATGTGGAAAAAGAATGGAGCAATAGTCATGGAAAAAAAAGTGAGATCACATAAAAACTTGCAAGAGTGGCCTGGAAAAAATAAGGCTTTATGAGTTTAGCATGAGGATTCTATTCTTACCACCTGTGGAGGGTAATTGGCATTGGCTGACTAGAGGTTTGTTTTGCCTTCTTGGCAGGAGCCGAATTGTTATGTTAATATTCCGCTGGCTGAGTGTTAAGTACTGACTTGGAATAGAGCCAGTTTTGCAGAAGGGAAAATTCCCAGCATCGGGTTCTTACTCTGACCACTGAGTTCTTTACAAACTTCAGACTTCACACTCAAATTCTAAGAAATAATTAGTATCATGGCAGATATTTCCAGAATTGTGCGAAAGGAATAGAGTTTCCACTAGGGATTCTCTCTCGTAGCTGCTTTACGGGCAGGCGGTGTATCTGGCCAAGGTTCAGGCACAGGAGCCCATTTGGGGATAACACAGCATCATTGCACAGCTCCCAAGGGCCCCCCACCATTTGCATTTATCTGTGCGTTCTCTTCTCCATTAACATTGGCTTCCCCTGAGAGGTCATTCCACTGACCTGGCTCTGAAAATATTTTAATTGCCTTGAACAGGATGAGGCGAAAACCCTAGGGTACTTAGATTGGAATGGCCTAATAGTCAATGCATTATTCAAATGAATTTTTTCTAATTTAAGAATTATTGAGTCATTTGTTGGATTATATTTTTTTCCTTTTTAGGAGGCAGACTCTAAATTTCTAAGACCTCCTACAAAATGAGCTTCCTTATGGTCTATTGCCTCCAGATAGCTGATTTCAGCTAGGTGCTGGGTGAAAACTTAAAGATTGAACTAATTTACACTAATTTGTGACTTACTCCTGACCCCTTAAAAGTTGCAGTCTTTAGGATTGCAAAAATAGATTTCTTCTTAATTGCAAATGAGCCTGTAATTGCAAATAATTTCACACCTCCTCCAACCACCCCACCTCTGTAACCACCTTCTTCAGGTTGTTTCCTCAATTCACAGTCTTTTCTCACTTTTACTCAAAAAAGTGTGATAATGTGACTTATTTTAATGATGTCTTTTATGGCAACAACCCAGGAATTTGGTTAAAATACCACATAATTAAGCCCATGTGGTAACCACAAGGTTTATATATCTAATAAAGAAAATCCATGTAAATAATATAAAAGTTTGTGAGCCAGTGAGTCTACTTGACACATTTTCTTCCCAGGAGCAAATTTGGCAAGTAGAGCTATGAAAACCCATTAGGTCACTAGGATATCATTTGGGCAACCACCTCAAATTCCGGAATATTCTCTGAGCCCCATTTCAGTATACAGTATGATATCTAAGTGTTATCTAATTCAGGGACTTTCAAACTATGCTTCCATCAAACATTGATTTCCACAACATGGTCTAGGGTTTAACACCGCTAAAACTGAACACTGCAGGAGAGGTTAATTAGCATGTCAAATTCCCTAACCAGAGTTCATACCACAGAGGTGGTTAACACAAAGCCTTCTAATATCACTATCTCTACTTACCCCAAGGTTTGATAATTAGCATAAGCTGTATTAGAGATGATTTTTGTTTGTTTGTTTGGTGAGGAAGATCGACCCTGAGCTAACATCTGCCAATCCTCCTCTTTTTGCTGAGGAAGCCTGGCCCTGGGCTAACATCCATGCTCATCTTCCTCTACTATATGGGATGCCACCACAGCATGGCCTGACAAGTGGTGGGTCGGTGCGCGCCCAGGATCCAAACTGGTGAACCCCGGGCCACTGCAGTGGAGCGCGCACACTTAACCACTTGCACCACTGGGCTGGCCCCTAGAGATGATTTTTAATTGAGAAAATGGATGATGTTCACGCAGAGGGTAGGATAGAAAGATGTGTATCAGTCCCTCTGTCCTTGCACGTGGACATGGGCGTGTGCCAGCCAGGGTTTGGCCAGTGAAAGAAACCACTCTAGATATTTCAAGTAGGAAGGGATGTAGCCCAGGGATTTAAAGTTACACAGACCTATTGGGAGCTCTGGGGAAGTGAAGGTCAGAGAAGCTGCTTTGAAGAATTCAGGAAATCAGGAAATTAAGGGCAGCTAATGATCTGCCCTTAGTGGGTGATGCTGAGGGAGGTACCGGAAAGCCACTCCCAAAATCTCATGTGTACTCTTTGCAGAAATGCATACCCCTGGCTGCAGCTGCTAATGGGGAACATGGTTTATCCCTCTCTTTTACCTTCTAAATCTCACTTGAGGGCTTCTCATTGACGGAATATAAACCAGAACTCCTGCTAGCAAGGGAGTTTTTGAAATGTAGCTTCCTGGCCTTTAGCCCCATCTAGAAAGGGAGAATCTAGAAGAGCAGGGATGATTTTGATTGTTAACAAGCAGTATCAGGCATAGGATGTACATATCTGACCAGAGCAGCATCCCTTTGAAGCGATGTCTTAGATCTAGAACAGCACTTTCTGCAATTATGAAAATGGTCTATATTTGCACTGTCCAATATGGTAGCCACAAACGCCATGTGGCCACTTGAAATGTGGCTAGTGCAACTGAAGAATTGAATTTTTAGTTTTAATTAACTTAAATTTAAATAGCTACATGTAGCTCATGGCTACTGCATTGGGCAATGCAGGTCTAGAACTCTTTGCTCCTGGGCCCCCTCTCCCATTCCATTTTGTTGTTAGTGTCATGGAGTCGATTCCGACTCCTAGCGACCCCTGTGTACAGCAGAGTGGAACCCTGCCTGGTCTTTTTGCCTCGTCCTCTCACCTACCCGTGCTGTATCAGACAATGCTCCGCTGCTGTTCACAGGGTTTTCATGGTTAGTTTTTTTCTGGAGTGGGTGGCCAGGTCCTTCTTCCTAGTCTGTCTTAGTCTGGAAGCTCCACTGAAACCTGTCCACCATGGGTGTATTTGAAATACAGGTGGCATAGCTTTCAGCATCACAGCAACACAGCTGCCACATTATGACAACCGACAGACAGATGGTGTGGTTCCCTGACGGGGAAACAAAATTGGGCCCCGGCAGTGAGAGCGCCGGCTCTTAACCACTAGACCACCAGGGTTGTCTTCCCATTCTATTAAACAGAAGCTATTGCCTGCTCTGACCTGAAGTGCCCCTCATCATGCCATTTGAATATTTGTTGTATTTATCGTGTATTGAAGGTACTTGTTAGAATGACTGTCTCATGGAGTTGGGGGGAGGGTTTCGCTGAGCTTATAGTACTGGCTGTCTGACTGCTTTTTGCGCCAGCTTGCTAATGAACAAAAACATTTGTTGTATATGTGGCCGAATTTGGTCTAAGACTTGCTTTCACCTTAACCTACAATGATAGCAAGGTGGTGAGGAGGCTCCTGGTGTTTACTGACAGAACCTAATAATGCGACAGCCAATTTAGCCTGATCAGTTTGCAACATACACTTTTCTCCCAGAAATGTTTCTCAGACTTTCAGAATCTGCAGTATCTTTGCTGTTAGCAAACATTAGCAGATGACAAAACAAAGACTACATAAATATTAATATAAAAATCCAGATAAGGTAGTTGCCCTCCAGTGAACTTTTTCCTAGTGTGAGCATATGCTCATGGTATTTTTTAAAAATTCAAACACGTAATACAAATTTCCTTGCATAAAATTGTTCCTAATTTATATGGTTGAATCTACATTTCATAATGTCACAAAGACAGACCAGTATTCTACAAAAAAGAACCCTGACTAGGGGTTGCCCCGTGGCATAGTGGTTAAGTTCTGCACGTTCCGCTTTGGAGGCCTGGGTTCATGGGTTCGGATCCTGGGCACGGACCTATACCACTTGTCAGCCACACTGTGGCGGGGACCCACATATAAAAAAAGTGGAGGAAGATTGGCACAGCTGTTAGCTCAGGGCTAATCTTCCTCAACCAAAAAAAAAAAAAAATCCGTGACTGCCACGTGTTCTACCATTTGGAGAACCACAAGCCTACTTGCTCTATATATAGGCATTTACAAGCTCCTCTCTATTGAGTCTCCCAAAGTGCCCAGTCTAATACTGGACGAAAGGAGGTGATTTTGTGAATGCATGACACATATTTTTCAGCTGTACTGAAAAGAACATTAGCAAATGAAACTCTTTATTATTTATTTGCCTATTAGATAAAGAGAAAACTGATGGTTTGAATGTTACTATTTTTCATTTTTCTCACACTTGAACATTTTCTAACTGCCTTTCTGCATTTGTCATCCTTAAACAACTGGTCACAAGATCTCAGAAAGTGGTGTTACTTATTAATTATTAATTCAGGAACTGAGTATCTTGGAAAGGATACCACATTATTTTTTAAACATTCATGGAATTCAATTTACACAAACTTTGGCATCCTCGTTAATTATCTCTTTACCTGATGGTGGTAAAACTAGTTTGAAGCTGTTTTCCGAATTCTATAAATTCTATCCCAAGGGGAAAAGCCTAAGGAAACCGGTCACTAGGGCATATGCTTAGTGAGCAAAACTTCATACTCCTGCTTTCTGGATTATTCTTTGGCCTCAACACAATTCATATTTATACAATTGCATGTAGGACATCGTGGGGTTAGTGATTTGCAGTTCCAGTGATTGTAGATGTTACCTTGGATCACAGCCCCTCTGCATTAGATGGTCACTTTATTTTATTTATTTATTTTTTTGTGAGGAAGATCAGCCCTGAGCTAACATCCATGCCAATCCTCCTTTTTTTGCCCAGGAAGACCGGCCCTGAGCTAACATCTATTGCCAATCCTCCTCCTTTTTTTCCCCAAAGCCCCAGTAGATAGTTGTATGTCATAGCTGCACATCCTTCTAGTTGCTGTATGTGGGACACAGCCTCAGTGTGGCTGGAGAAGCGGTGCGTCGGTGCGTGCCCGGGATCCGAACCCGGGGCCCCAGTAGCGGAGCACGCGCACTTAACTGCTAAGCCAGGGGGCCGACCCTAGATGGTCACTTTAATGTTGACCAAGGGGTACATTGGAGGGAGGGTCACCAGGGTGGGAAGTGTGTGTCAGTTCGTGGAGGATGTCTCTCCTTACAGCTCAGCATGGAGGTTGGGGGAGGGGGATGGAAAACAGCTGCTCCTTGGATGCCTGTGAGGAAACAGGCTATTTGTATGGGTTACAGCTACTCAGATCACCCACCAGGCGTGGGGAGAAGGACCACAGAGGGACAGGAAAGGGCTCAGTCCAGAAATATTGACAGTCTCCTCTTCTAGATGCATTTGGGACCCTGTCATTCCGCCTCTACATTACCATACTAATGGACTTTTCTCATTTAGGGGACTCCCTCATTTAGTGCCTTATAACTCACATTCCCTCAGACAGGCTGGTGTTCTCACCAATCAGACTGCGTATGCATTGGTCCTACTGGCTCAGCACACTGGTGGGACTAACGGGTGATGATAATACCCATAATACTCAATGATTGACATGACAAGATGTGACTTTCAGATTAGCCCGCACATTCACATGGTGAGTCTCATTCAGCTTCTTGTAAAACCGTGTTAGGCTTAGACACAAAACTAAAGACTCACCCATCAAAAGCTGTCAGCTCAGAGTGTGCTGCCGTGATAACTTAATTTATATTAAAATAAAACGGTCACTTTCTTCAGTTTAATCATTACACCTTTTGGTCTTAGCTGTGAGGAGGACTTAGATTACAATAAGTGTGTGTCTTCTAGGGTTTTTCTTGAGATGAGTGGATGCTCCCAGATTCTCGTCTTCTCAACAGAGCCTAACAACTCGTAGTACAGTTCACAGGTTCAATCAGTGTGCCAAAGTGGGTCCTGAAAATCTCTGTGTTCTTCCTGCCCCAGTAAAATTTGGTGATGCTGAAACAGTCTATTTTGATTCTTAAACTGTAAAAAACAATCTAATGAATGATGAAGCATGACCTATTAGGCGCTTTTGCTTGATTTTGAATTACTTGTTTACATGGATTCATAGTGGAATTGGTTGGCTTTTTACAAGAGTGATTAAAAGGGCTTCTGGGTTGTATTTCCTAAACAGGATTTGCAAGGCTTTTAATGCTTTAAAAGGCAAAGTTGGAACCAAACTGAGCTGTCTGTCAAGGTTTTTTTTCCCCCTGTTAAGCAGACTTGAAATTGTTCTTGGAATCAAATTGATCTTTGATTGCTAAAGGGAGCTGTGGCTGGTGCTTTCCAAAAAGCAGACACCATGCTCCTTTGTTATAGTGCTAATACTGATCCCCCCACCACCTTTACCTAGGGATGCAGAGAGGCACTGGTAAAGCCCTCTCATCTTATCTCTTTGCAGGCTTGTTGATCGGTGCTGGCTGTGCCCTCTACCCCTTGGGCTGGGACAGTGAGGAAGTCCGGCAGACTTGTGGCTACATTTCTGGCCAGTTTGACCTGGGTAAGTTGTCGTCATCAATGGCACTCCTTTTAGAAAAGAACGTTATCTCATCTTTCATAGAAGCAGAAGATGGAAAAGGGATGGAGAAGACAAACACATCCTGGTATTGCAACCAGCAGTCATGTGTAATAATAGGTGTACATTCATTTATCCATTTATTCAGTGTAGAGTTATTGATAATCTACTGTTTACCTGCACTATGGGATGTATTGTAAATACAAAGAAAAGAGATCGCCCTGCTCTGAAGAGTTTATATTCATTGATTAATTCATTCAAAATCATGTATTTATTACTCATTGCATGTGCTAAAAATAGCTCTGTGGAATTCACAGTCTATCTGAGAAGATAAAGCAAACAAAATGATCAAGGAAATGACAGTAAAGGTTAAGGAACCCAAAGCAATTTCACTCCAGGGTAATAAATAACTTTGTGAAAAGGATGAGCATTGAGCTGGGTCTTGAACAGAAGGATGCACGTGGATTATCTGGCCGTAGACAGAAGCATCTTGCAGGCCAGGATTACAGTATAGCAGAGGCACAAGGGAGGAATGGGAGAAGCTCATCAGCAGACCATAGAACTGAGCAGAGTGAGAAGCAGGAGAGATGTGATTAAATAGGTGCGAGTTCACACGTTGATGAAGGCCTCATGAGTTTTTCTGTGTACTAATCAGAAAATTTTGGATTTTTTTACTTGTACGTATAGTATTACCTACTTATTTAGCATTCTATAAAAATTTTTTGCATAGTACTACATGGTTTGCACCATTATAGTTTGTAATGATTAGATAATATTTCACTGGGTTGATAAACCTACATTTACTTAACCACTTCTTTCTTTCTAGTTGGGCATTTAGTCTATTCCGGTTTCTGTTATTTTAAGACATATCATAATGAGTAGTTTAATGAATATAAGTCTTTTCTTAACTGAATTATTTTCTTAGGTTGTTTTTCTAGAATTGGTGTTACTGGACCAAAGACTATGAACCCATAAAACACTTATTGCCAAATGACAGCAAATATATTTCCCCCTACTATATGGATAGGCTAAGTTTTTGACAATTAGTGCATAGTGAGTTACTGACTTAAACATCCACTTTTCACATTAAATATTTCACTTTAAGGAGAAAAATTCCAATGGCAGTATTACTATATCCCAAATCATTTAAAAAACTTGTTAGAACTTCTATGGAAAAAAATTTTCTGTTAGGTACTGAGAAGAATGGACAGATATGACACCAGATCAAAAGTCTGTGAATTTGAAAATGAAGCAATTTTTGTTTGACCCAATGGATGGCAAACACCTTGCTTCCCTCAAAATAATACTGGCTCTTTTGGTAGAGAAGACCATGCTCTAAATACCACCTAATTTGCATGGATAAAAAATAAGAGATTTTCCACTGCCCATTTTTCCCTCCTTGTTGACGAAGCTTTCTTAAGTCTGGATTAGTTTGTGATGGCCATAAATGCAGAGACGGGAAAAATGCTGGCACAAAGTTGATGGTCAGCTTTTGTTTTTTTTGGAAGGCAAATTGTTTCCAGGGGAGATATTTTAATACAGTGTTTGGTATTTTTCTTTCTCTGGTGTTTGAGGCGTTTTTGGCTGTTTCATACAGGCCTCGACTTGATTAGAATACTGTTCTCGCTGATCTCTTGCTATTGTGTGTTGCTGTATTAATTAGCAGGTTATAATGAAACTCAGATCTTGTTTTTGCAATTTTCATTACTGCACCCCAGTATTTAATAGCTTCTCAGCATTGTGAATTAAAAATTTGAATGTCAAATTTAAACTTAAAAAAAAAAACACTTGCCTCTTTACTAGTGATAATAATTTCTTATGTTATTAAACTCACTAAAGCCATTTTAGCAATTTGAAAAACTGTAGTGTTGTTTTAATTTCTGCCTTTATATTTTTAAATTTCTCTTAGATTGGATGATGAGAGGGAAAATCAAAACCGGTATCATCTTAAAATGGTTCTAGTTCCCCTGAATAAGTGGTTTGGATGTATCAAGTTCGGTTTCTCCAGTTACTATTATATTTGCAGACTCCGTGATCTTTTCTTTCAAAAGACCTAAAGAGAAACTGAGGCACAGAGATATCACTATGCCTGACCCACCTAACTTCCTGTGTTTTCTGTCTTTATAAAATTATTACTATTCCCCTGAACACTGATGAAGGCTGAAGAACTTCAGTGAATGAGTGAAGTCACAGATTATGGAGCAAACTTGGGAGAGAACCTAGGACTGGGGCTGGGAGCCATAGTATGCATGTGAGGGTAGCATTCTCAGTAAGGATGACTCTGGGGCCCAGGTTTAGTGGCATACACGCTGCTTGCTGCAGCCACACCCTGCCTCTGCCACTTCTGAAAATCCAGCTTATTTCTGCCTCCTCTCAGTGGAGACAGTGTGTGGACACATCCTCCTTCCAAGGATTAGGACATATTAATGTTATTAAGGTTCATGCCCTCCTTATTGTGGAATATGGGTCACTTTCTTGGCATGCTGTTATTGAAATGTTGTTATTCTCTCTAGAGGACATCCTGGAAGAAATAATTGCTTTTGTTCCCACATGGAAGATTGCTTGAGTGCCTTCATTCAATTATTCAGCCAACAAATATTTATGCGATGGTTACAATGTGCCAGGCCCTGTGCTAGGTGCTGGCGATATGGTATAAGCAAGGAATTTAAACAGACACTATTCGTCGCCCTCAGGGAACATCAAAACTAGCAGGAGAGGCAGATATTCAAAAAGATGATATACATGGGAAGTGTGTTAGAAAGGACAAAGTGTCAGGCACTGCAGTGGGCATCATGGTTGCCTTGCCAATATTATTCCACTCTTGTTGGTGAATCTGAGCCAGAGGTTGGCAAACATCTCTGTAAAGAGCCAGATAGTGACTATTTTCAGCTTTGTGAGCCATCTGATCTCTATTGCAACTATTCAGCTCTGCAGTTGTAGCATGAAAGACGATTCATATATGAATGGGTGTGACTGTGTCCCAATAAAACTTTATTTACAAAAACAGATGGCGGACCTGTGGTTTAAAGATCCCTGATCTCAATCAAAGCACACCCCTGACATGTCAGAAATATCTTCATTCCAGATGTGCTCATTTATTGATCCCTTCAGCCCCCAGGGCGGCTGCTCAGGACCTAGGGCAGTCCAAGACTCTGCTCTGAGCAGCCCCATCCAATTATCCTACTATGCCATATAAATATTACAATTTTCTTGTTTTGTGGCGTTGTGAAATAAGGTGGCAAGCACTGTAAATTAAGCTTGGTCATCCCACCTCTTAACACCAGATGGGATGGGAAGGCTTAAACCCATTTGGGCCAGTGAGACTGAAGGAGATGTTTCCAGAGGTTTCTGAGGAAGAAGGGAAGAAGGGATCTCAGGGAGAGGCACCGGAAGCCGTGCTCTCCCTCTCTCTGGCAGCCACCTCTGACCGGGTAGAATGGCAGGAGCAAGCAGCCTGTGGGGCCAGAGGTGGGCAGAGAAACCAGCCTGTGGTTCAGTCATCCCTGAAGCAGGCCTTCCCTAGGAATTTCCAGCCTTGCTGGCACACAGTAATTCATTTCTATGTTGGGTCAAGTTTGAGGCATGCTTTCTCTTACTTGCAGCTGAAAGCAGCCTGACTGGTATTTTGTTTAGTTGCTATATCACCATTCGAGGGGACCTGACCTCATCTGGGGGCTCTCTAAGGAAGTATTATTTTCAGCTGAGCCCTCAAGGCTGAAGAGGATTTAGGTAGATAAAGAGTGAGTGTGAGTGTGTTTTGGGGGGGCATGAAGGTAGGTTACAGGGCAGGAAGAAGAGCCAGGAAGGAGCCTGAGTAGGTACACTGGAGGGGGTAGGAATACTTGGAGGGGTAGAAAGAGCCCCCCAGGGAAAGAACCTTTAAACTGAGTCCAAAAATTTACATAGTAGTTAGGTAAGGAAGGGACTTCATAAAAAGTTCACACTTGTGGTTGTAATGTAATGTGGTAGGAGTCTGATAGAATCTACTTTTAAAACTGCCTCCTTTCTTCAGAAAGGAGATTTGGGGAGAATTTTTTTCTATGCCTTGAAAACAATTTTATAAAACTATTAATTATTTCTCAAGCATCTTAATATTTTATCAAGTGTAGAACCTTGAAGCGGTTTTGCAAAAATACCGACTTTTACAAATCGAAGATTGTTCCTCTGCTTACCTTTGGATCATACTTATCTATGAAGAAGCAAGGAGCGGATCTGAATACACACATTTTTAAAATAGAGAAACAAGAGTCCAAACAGGCTACCTAATGAATTTCTAAATTCTCCCACTGAAATTGTATAGCTTGCCTTGACGGTAGCTCTCAACCTTTAGCATTAGAATCAGAGGTAGACTTGTTGAGAATGTAGATTTTTAGTTTCTATGCCCCCAAAATTATGATTCTCTCGTTTGTATTTTAAACAGGCACCCCAGGTAATTCTGTTGCAAGTGGTCAGCAACCATACTTTCAAAAAAACAGCCCTAATTTATATAAAAAAATTAATTTTTTGTACTTTTCTAGAATTTAGTTTAAGAAATATTCATTTTGTTTTATATAAATTAGGATGCTCTAGCTTTAGGTTACAAAAATCTGACTCAAACTGGCTTAAACAAACAAAGAAGACATTTAAGATCTCTTATTACAAGGTCAGAGCTAAGGTGAGCTGCAGATTTGACTGATCCAGGGGCTCAAAGATGTTGTCCATCCCAAAGCTGGCTTCATCCTGAGGCTAGTTCTCTCGGTCATAAGATGATTGCATTTGGCACTTGGGGCTCTAAGCATCCTTGTTCATGTCAGATAGGAGAGGGCGAGCTTCTCCCCCAAATAATGAATAACAGTCTCTTTCCTCAGTCTAGTTGGGCCAACTTTGTCATGTGTCCACTCTTGAATGAAGAACTGCCACCAGGGGAGACCGTGTACTAATTGGCTTCTTATGGTCCAGCTTGGATGTGTTCAGAGTTTTGTAGAACCAGATTTTACTGAGAAGTAGTGGTATTTGTAAGTGGAAGATGAGGCTAAGAAGAGAAAAGGCTGGGGCCGGCCCGGTGGCGCAAGTGGTTAAGTGCGCGCGCTCCGCTGCGGCGGCCCGGAGTTCGCTGGTTCGGATCCCGGGCGCGCACCAACGCACTGCTTGGCAAGCCATGCTGTGGTGGCGTCCCATATAAAGTGGAGGAAGATGGGCACAGATGTTAGCCCAGGGCCGTCTTCCTCAGCAAAAAAAGAGGAGGATTGGCAGATGTTAGCACAGGGCTGATCTCCTCACAAAAAAAAAAAAAAAGAAAAGGCATCTCATCTGTCTTTCTTTTGTTGGACTTCGATGCCCTGTGCTCCTTCCATCGTGAAGTCTGTGATTGTGGACAAAGGGTCAGTAATGGTTTGTGATGTGTAAGTGATAACAATGTGATTTTATTTATTACTTTTTAAAAGAACAAAACAGTACAAGTGGTAAGAATAATGTGTAGTGTAGCACAGCATCTTCACATAATAAAAGCCCAGTAGATTTTTGCTATTATTATTCACATTATTTATACAGGACCATTTTTAATGAATATTGTTGATCGATTTTTATTCTTCCTTTTACATTCCATAACAGTAGGTCTAGATTTACACATTAAGCATAAGGTCTTTATAATCAGGTTGTCCAATTGATTTAATTCATGCCTCAGAGATATTTTCATCCACCAAAGACTTTTATAATTATATCCTTATGATCAAAAGTAGTGTTTCAATTAATTTGTCTTGCTAATTTGCCAAGTAAATTTGAGTAATTATTGCTTTCATTTTGCTATTTAATTTGATTAAGAAGCCATCATGTTTCCTGTTCTTGAAATTGTGCTCTTGGCTTCTCAAGAACAGTACCAGGAACTCGGAAAACTCAAAGCCTCTCAGGGTTGGAAAAGATGAGAGTCTGTTTCTTCCAAATTTTCAGTTCAGTGAAGAAATCTCTTCTATCTAATCTGAGCAGGGACCATCCCACATCTCTTTGGACACATCTGCTTTAACTCTTTGACTCCTGACTCACATTTTCTCTTCTCTCAAATCTATTCGCACTTGAGAAAAAACAATTTTTTGCGAGTTCTGGGGAGGTCAGTGGGCAAAAATGGGAACAAAAATAGAAAATTGGTTTTCTGAGCTTTTTCAAGCTTGGTGTTAGTGAGTGCTTCTTAAACTGAGTGACCCAGTTTTTCTGATGGCTACACAGAGGCCTCTATTTCTGCAGATAACAACAGGGGAAGCTGCTGTCCGCTTCTGTAGCATTTAATAAAATAAGCCTCGCTTTGGCCAGAAGTTAGAAGGCTTCTGTTGCTTCGGTGGACTTTTGAGGCGGCTTCGTGCTCAGGCAGCTGTGGCTCTGCCCCACGGCTTCGGGCAGCTGAGTTGGTGCTGGCGCAGGGCTTGCCCACCAGGTGCCTGTGGAGAGCCCCAGATAGTATCTGTCCCTCAGTTCGGGAAGAGACTCCTAGCCCTTGATGAGTTTCTTGTCATTGCTTAAAGTAAATTTATGATTCCATTCTGAGGTTGCTGTTTGAGACACTGGTTAGCAATAAGGCGTTGAATATGCATTGAGATTTAGACAAATTTAAAGTCTTCAAAGCAGCCATAATGCCCCGCCTCCATGGCTATTAACTGGATCTGTTCCAGACTTTTGACACTGAAGTCCAAGTTGCTGGGAGTCATTCAGAAAGTTCAGCAGGAGCCTGTGTTCCCTCCTACAGAGCTCTAGTGCAGGAGGATGACAGAGGAAAGCCAGGAAGCTGCTGTGAGTTAAACCAGGGCTCAAACTGAGTAGGCTCAGGGGACACTCTGGAATGTGATGCTAGACATGATGCTGGGAAACTGCCACAGGCAGAGGAAGCCAACTTGGTTAGTGATGAAGTGATGGAGCAAAGTGTCCAGGTACCTCTAAGGAAAAAACAATCAGCTTTTCTGGTCACTCAGCCTTCTTTGAGACCTCTTTTCATGAGATGAAGCATTTTCTGCGTTCATCCCAGGAAGTGGGGAGAAGAACCAATTCATTTGAGGGGCATGAATTCAACCTGCCCATTCCAGTGGGATCATGATAACAACATTAGAGCCTGAACATTTCCACTTTAAGTTACAGCTTCCTAAATGCTTCTAGTCCTATATTCTGTATAATCATAGATCCAATTCTATCTGCTTCCCTAAATACATCTTTGCAGGTTCCAGGTGAACCTATGGGACGGGATTTTTGCAACTTCAGTGTGTATCTCAGTGTTTAGCCCACAGCAGTATTCAATAGATTTATTTATTCAACAAATATTGATTAAGCACATTCTAGGTACCAAAAATTGTGCCACATACTTAGGATGAAATTATAAATAAGGTAGACATGATCCTTACCTGCATGTCACATATCTGCCATCTACTGAATAGTTAAAGGAAGGGAGGGAGGGAGAAAGGGAGGATGAGAGGGAAAGAAGGAGGAGAGGAAAAAAGAGGGAGAAACCTTATCGCTAATTTTTGCCATCATGTTTCTGTATATGCTTGGCCACTGATATCCTGGTGAGAATCATAGCATTACTCTCTAAGGGACAATCGCTTAACCATCTCTCAGAAAAAAATCAAGTTCAGGGTCATAGTTTAAAGAACCAAATGCCCTGATAGATGAAAAAAGAAATTGCTGTAAATCTTTCCTTCCGAAAGTCTTTTTTGGTTTGGTTTTTTCAGAGCAGGATCATTCCCATTCTTGTAAGAATGCCTTTTTAAAACCTAATTCAGTGGCTTGTAGTGATCTGCAGCAGTGAAATTCAGTGATTGCAGAAAAAATGAAATTCTCTTAGAAAACCTGTGGGAAATAGTATTCCTCAAGATATGGCCAACCAAACTATTGGAAAAAAATATGCTAATCTCTCTTTTAAAGGCTAATCTCTCTTTTAAAGATTCTTCATTTTTTTCAATGTGATCCTTTTGTAAAAACAAAAAATAAATATACCTGTTATGTACCTTTTTAGATATAGTTTACTTAAGCGACTTTAGAAAATTGAACTATTTAATTCTAATTATTCTTTTGTATTATGAGCTCTTAACTATTTCCTAGTATGTTTCACTTGAATGTTAATCTGAGAGTAGAAATGCATTCATTTTAAGTTTAACTGTTTGTGATGTTTTAGATCGTCTCAGGGATGAACTTTGTTCAATTGACTATATCAACAATATCTATAAGAAAGAAAGGACAGGGGCCGGCCCAGTGGCGCAAGCGGTTAAGTGCGTGCACTCCACTGTGGCGGCCCGGGGTTCGCCGGTTCGGATCCCGGGCGCGTACCGACGCACCGCTTGTCGAGCCATGCTGTGGCGGTGTCCCATATAAAGTGGAGGAAGATGGGCACGGATGTTAGCCCAGGGCCAGTCTTCCTCAGCAAAAAGAGGAGGATTGGCAGATGTTAGCACAGGGCTGATCTTCCTCACAAAAAATAAATACATAAATAAAATATAAGTACATAAATAAACAAGAAAGAAAGGACAGTTAAGACAAATGGGCTATATGAACATCATCTTGAATAAGTCTGTAGATTTTATTAAAATTTTCTGGTAGTTAAGGATGTGAAGCTAATCTATTAATTAAGAAGAAGAACCTGCCCTCCTCCCCCACCCATCCCAAGCTGACTTCTTCGGATAATGTAATGCAACCCTGTTGGGAAGTCTCCTACCTGCTCCCTGCCCTCAAGGAGATTCCAGCTGAGAGCTTTATCACAGATTTATCTTAGACCATCCTCTATCTAATTATATCTTCGTTCAAAATAGTAACACTGAGGAAAGACCATTCACTGATGTTGTTGGGAGATTTGTCTATATGAACATTAGAAGAGAGTTCTTTCAAATGTTTATGTTATGATGCTTAATCCCAGGAGAAATATTTCTGCCCCAGAATGGAGAAATCGTGAGTGTGCTAACTCCTGTGTGACCTTACTGTGTCGTTATTGCTTTTGTTCTGTAATAGAAGATAGAAAGTAGCCACTTCCTCTTAACAGGTCTCCTGCTAGGAAAGGACTATTTGTAAGCATTATTGATTAATAAACCTATCAAAAGTGTTTTTAGAATAAAACCAAAAATATAACAAAGTAATTAATGCTGATCTGACTTCTAACCTGACTTTTAACCTGGTAGAATGTTGACAAAAACTAATAAATATAGAGAATTTGTAGAGAAGAACTCATGTATCAGAAATTTCCATATGAATGAATTATTCCAGATAAATGAATTTTCCCCTTAAACGAATAGTTAATGGAATTACAGATTGGATTTGAATCTCAATTTGACTCCCCAGCAACTGTTTGATTCTGGGCAAGTTATTTGAGCTCTCGAAACTTCAGTTCTTGAGTCTTTAAAAGGGAATGACAGTACCTACTTCACAGGCCTGTTAAAAGGATTAAATGTGATTGTGGAAGGTGCTTTGCACTTGGAAGACATACTATAAATATTAGTCCCTCCTTTCTACCTTAAACACCAACATGTTTCCTATTGTGATCATGTTGAAATAGTTTTAGGGTGTGTTATATACTTTTCCGTCATTTGAGCCAGAATATATATAAAACATATAAAAAACATAAACCAGCCTTGTTTTTAATCATTAGTGGTTATGCTATCATATGGAGTCATTCCTGAGAGCCGTGGACATTTATAGAGTGACTTGTCCTTTCACTAAATAACCAAGACTGAAAAACACTTTGAGTTCTTTCTATTTTTGTTGTTGTTGCTTTACTACATTTTTATGTCACATTGTCAGCGATTATTCATTGCAGTTATTAATTATGCCTTTCTCTCTTCATTGCCTCACTTCTAATTTGTGTCCTTTCTAATCAAATCATCATAAATCATCTTAGAATCGTGCTTTAAAAGAGCACAGTTTAGCTCTGTTTCTGTGCACTGTGGGTCTTTGAAGCACTGAATTTTGTAGCTCTGGACAGTTTTTTTTGACTTCCTAATTTGGGGTCATGCTTCGGATAGCTGAGGATGTCAGCAACATGATATCTGGATACGTAAGGTACTTTGGATTAGTAAGTTTGATGGTTTGATGATGCTGGTAAATGATTTCAATGTTATAGTAACCCCTGTTCCAGGGGTGGGTTTTTTCTTGAGGTCTCCAGACCATTCAAGGGGCCCAAAATCCATCAATAGGCATCAGGAATTTGTGATCCCACTGAAATTGTGTGCAAATTTTATATGCTTATGGGTATGTGCTTTTTTCTGGAGAGAGTGTTCATAGCTTTTGTTTATTATTCAAATGCATTCCTGACATCTGAAGAGTTAGAACCTCTGGTAAACAACATTTGGAAGTCTGACATTAGAAAGCTTAGAGACTTGAACTCTAGATGTAACCTCCCAGCAAGCCACAAATCTCCCCAGGAAGCTGTGAAGCCATTGAACCCCTTTGACTTGACTTCCTTATCTATGAAAGTGTTTGTCAGAGGGATGCTATAGGGGAAAACATCTATACTTAGAGTAAGCATTATTGCAAATAAGTACTGCCATACACCAGCTCTAATTTGAAATCATATCTGTGAAAATGAGTGTTCAACCCTCCTAGTGAGTTGAATATGCTTCCACTTAGAATCCTAACCAATTTCGTTAGTGCTGCTACCAGAAGACAATTCTCCAGCATGTCTCAAGAGCACTTTATTCCTAACTGTCTTTTCAAAGACGTTTGTATAGTGAACAGCCTTGGAAGATAATGAATCCTGCTGGAAAAGAGGACAGGTTTATTTATTGTTTAGTATAATAAAGATAATGTCTCCCTCTGGGGCTAAGTTTGGGCAGATTTGCTTGCAGCCTATAGTAAAAAATTGGGGTTCCCTAAGCTTGGGATTTCTAGACTGTGACACAAACCTGCTGAGTTTGCCACTTCAGCCTCTGTGGGATGTGGGAGGCAAAGGGGTGGATGCAGACATGAAGCTCATGCTGCTTGCTGTGCCGTGAGTAATACAGTTCTCTATCTCTGACCCAGGAGCTCCTATCTTTTGCCAGCATCCGTGAAACTGTGGCAGTGCAACTTGTCAGCTTGCAAGTAGAATAAAAGCTCAGACCCTTCAGTTCTTGACACCACTGTTACAAAGCCTGTAATTCATTTTAAAATACTTCAGTGTTCACAGAGGGAGATGTATGCATCAGTTAGAGGAAGTCACAATTCAGGCGCATGCTCTAGAGTGGATACTCAAGACTTCTAGTCCAAGTGTTCCGTTATCCTTGTCTCAACCAACTCCAGAAGCTTTACTATTAGTAAAACAATGGTCAGAAATGGATTTTTTTTTTTTCGGTGAGGAAGATTAGGCCTGAGCTAACATCTGTTACCAGTCTTTCTCTTTTTACTCAGGAAGATTGGCGCTGAGCTAACATCTGTGCCCATCTTCCTCTTCTTTATATGTGGGTCACCACCACAGCATGGCTTGATGAGTAGTGCGTAGGTCTGCGCCCAGGATCCAAACCCACAAACCCTGGGCCGCCGAAGTGGAGCCTGAGAACTTAACCACTATGCCACTGGGCTGGCCCCCAGAAATGGATTTTTATTGGTGGAATTAGTGTCTTATTAATTAGCATGATGAATGTTAAAAATGGACTCTCATCGGTGAAATTAAAGGTATTCAAGATTGTGGATTGGCTGAAAGATTTAGAGACACTCCCTATCTTTGCATGAAAGGATTTAAGCATCCTTCCAGGCACATAGCCATTGTTCTAAGCCCAAGTGATAGTCAAAATATTTAACAACCAATATGTCATTGGCCATGACCAATCTGAACTAAAACAAATAGTGGCCCCAGTGCTGCAGCAGGCTCCTGAGGGGCCCTGCTCTGCTAAGCACTAACTCTTTGGTTTCTGGGACATGAGACTAGGATTCTCTAGGGTTCTCAGAGGAGGGAAGGGACAATAGGACATTTGGGGAACCTGGGGCAGTGGCTGTTTACCAACCAGTACAGAAGTACATATTTTAGTATTTTTAACAACCAGTGCAGCTTTACTGAAGTATTCCAGCTGTACCCATTCTGTCCTTAGGAATGGCAGCCAAGGCTTGATCATCCCTAAAGGGCTCAGTTTCTAGCCTTTGGGTTGGAGGATTTCTGGTCGTTTGTTGACAAAGGGAACAGAATCCTGCCCTGGAAGCTTGCTGCATTTGCCTCCACTGGTTCTTTCATGCAAGGTGGGAGCCCAAACACTTAAAAAGATAGAGAGCTGGGATTTAACTAGCTCCCAGAACAGGTTGATGAGCTGGTTTGTGCCTGCTTTTTGATAACTATGTGTTTAACAAGTGTCTGTATGTGTAGCAGGGTTTGGTCTGCGACTTGCTTTCATTACAACTTGGAAATGAGGTTTGAGGAGAGTAGCTGCCCCTACCATCCCTCACACTTTTTCAGTGGGTATTGTCATTTACCAGAGTTTCAAGGTTGTGCTTGACCAAACTGGATTAGGTTCGCTCCCAAGAGCTACCTTAGAATCAAGGAGGGATCATTCAGGAAACACCTTGGACTGAGGGCAGCTAACCAAGATCAAAGCAGCGCTCGCTGCAGCCCATTTCCGTTTAACAGCATACAGAGTATATTCAGTGGCTGCTCAGTGGCTGATAGAAGTGTGAGGGGTGCAAACGGGGGAGGGTAGATAAAATGCCATCAGGATGGAACGCAGCATCTCTTCACATGGGTTTGTCGGGAAATTGGCTGCAGCCACAGATCACACTGGGGAGCAGCAATTAGAGCCAGTCTGGGTCCTTTCACGCTCTCTTTGGGGCCATCTGTGAGTCAAAGGAGCTGAATTTCAGGTAGTTCCAGCCTTTATAAATAGCAGCTATAGACAGAAACTAAAGGATGATCTTTACTGCCATACACTGAATAAAGCCCCACTGGTTATCTTAGCCACCCCCACATGGAGATCGGATTCTGTGTCCGTTCACAGCATGGACACAAAGGCCACCAGCGTACATCTTGTGTATAGAGCCAATGTGTGTGCCTTATCATCTTAACAGTGCGTTATCTCTAGTGAAACTTTTAGGATGGATTCGGTGCTAAGGGGCGAGGATTAATAACACTGTGTTAGCAGAGACTCAGCGGGCCAGACAGGACAAAGGGAAACCGTTTTTTATGTGTAAATGGTACAAATGTGTTATATTAACAAAACTATCCACAGGGCCACAGGACAGAGGTCCATTTGATTGGTGTGATCCTAAGAATTCAGATGCTGCTCCACTCATCCTACCTTTCTTTTCTGACACTTAATACTGAAATTTAAATACGTCTCTGGAAGCACCAGGGTATTTTTATTTCTCTTGCCATTCCTTTGTGTTGTGGGAATGCTGTGTGGGCAAAGCATGTTTGCCACCCTTTTCATGGCCCTGTGATTCTTCCTGGCATTCAGGTTGGGGTGATGCAGGGCCTTGAGTCAGTGTAGAGTTTGAGAGGAAGGACCCTGGGTGGATCTAACGTGAAGAAGAGACAGCAGGGGGCCGGCCCCGTGGCTTAGCGGTTAAGTGCACACGCTCTGCTGCTGGCAGCCCAGGTTTGGATCCCGGGCGCCGACCGATGCACCGCTTCTCTGGCCATGCTGAGGCCGCGTCCCACATACAGCAACTAGAAGGATGTGCAGCTATGACATACAACTATCTACTGGGGCTTTGGGGGAAAAAAATAAATAAAATTAAAAAAAAAAAAAAAAAAGAGACAGCAGGTTTGGTGTGGTACAAAAGGGAAAATCCTTGGGAGCCTATGTGTGAGAGGGAGTGAAGAAGCACTGGTTCCTTTGCAGCCACACCCAGCAAAATCCCCTGGATGTCTGGTTCTTAGATCTTCCAGGTTCTCTGACTGACCCATCTCTACTGTGTTCTTTGCCCCACATAACACTGCTCCTTTTTTGTTAAATTGTGGTAAAACACATATAAAATTTACCATTTTAACTATTTTTAAGTGAACAATTTAATGGCATTAAGTACATTCATAATGTTATGCAACCATCACCACTGTCTATTTCCAGAACTTTTTCATTATCCCAGGTAGCATCTGTATCCATTAAACAATAATTCTCCGTTGTCGCCTACCCCCGCCCCTGGTATCCACTATTCTACTTTCTGTCTCTATGAATTTGCCTATACTAGGTGCCTATATAAGTGGACTCATACAATATTTGTCCTTTTGTGTCTTGGCTTATTTCACTTAGCATAATGTCTTCAAGGTTCATCCATGTTGTAGCCTGTGTCAGGATGTCGTTCCTTTTTATGTCTGAATAACATTCTATTATATGGATAAACCACATTTTGTTTGTCCATTCATCTAACCCTGCTCATTTTTTTATCTAGAGCTGTTTTCATACTAGTGATTTACTTATATTGACACGAAGTACGTATGTCCAAATGTACTGGTCTGTTAGTACAAGAGGTTGCTGGGGTTTTTTTTTGTCTACAACTTTATAATTATTTGCTTTGGCTATGTGAAATTAACTTTAAAAGTGCAGGCAGGTAATTATGAGGTATATGTACTTATCACCCAAATAGTCAGGATTAGATTTTTGGTTAAGAATAACCCAGCCTCGACACCCTGCTTTAGATGGGGAACTGGGAAATTTTAAATTATAAACAAAGAGAAAGACTCTCATACTGAAGAGAACACATTCAAGAGATCTGGGAAAGTGACTTAAGTCTCCTGGGCCACAGTATCCTCATCAGTGAAATATAGGAGATGACCTAGATGGAGGGTCAGCAAATTATGGGACAAATCTGTCCTGCCTGTTTTTTTTAAATAAAGTTTCATTGGAACACAGCTGTACTCCTGTGTTTACTCAGTGTCTATGGCTGCTTTTAACCTAAAATATTTACTCTCTGGCCCTTTTCAGAAAAAGATGAGCAACCCTTGACCTAGATGATTCTTCTCCAGTGTCCCTTTGGCTCTAAAATCTGTGATGCTGTGATATGCTAGGTGGCAGGAAGAGGAGCAAGGAAAGGATAAAGTCAAAAGGACACAGAAATGGAGTGTGATACACTGGTTGTTGACAAGGCTTGAATGTAGAAAAGCTTCTGTCCTGTCAGGTTTAATCCCTTTACTGTAATCTCTGACTCTGCATTCCTCCTGCTTTCCTGTCTTGCTGCAAGTGCCCACAGCTGGAGCTGTCTGGGGACAACTTTGATTGCATAAAAATCCTGTAGTCTTTCTCTTATGGAGCACATGCTTTGTTTGTGTAAAATCCTTCTAGGTATCAGCTGGAAAAACCTCCTTCCTTCAGTGGGAAATGTTGTTTCCCCATAGAGTGTATCACCACTTCACCTTGCTGGGCTGGAGAAATTGTATAGAGGAAAATTGACCCTCTGTGCTCATTTGCTACCCTGGTCCTCTGCTCCAAGCATCCTGAAGATGGAGTCCATGCTCCATTTCCTCCCCACCTGGGCACACGTGTCCTGCACATGTATCCCCCTCACTTACTGTCTCACACTATTTTATGATTAATGCTAGAATTTCTTCTTTATTAGGTTGTGAAGGGGAAGAAGACTAGCATCTACCCACTCTGGGTCTTTTCTATCTGGGCTACAAGTTAAATTGACATGAGACCGAATAGCAGGAGAAAATCAAACAAAGCTTTATAACATGTATACATGGGAGGGACCAGGGAAACTGAGTTTCTCAACAAATGGTGGAGGTTTTCACTTTAAATAGCATATTCAGGTAGACAAAGGAGGATGTTGGGGGTGGGGGAGTCAGCTATGGGAGATTAACAGAAAGCACAGTAATCAAGAGTGTGCAGATTTAAGTCCTCGCCTTCCGCACTGATAAGAGTTTCTAGAAATAAAGTCATCCCCCCTTCTTTCTGGTACAGAGAGGGAGGTACCTTTACAAATGGAGATTTGTATTTGTATAAGATTTGTACTCTTACAAATGTAAATGTTTGGTCTTAGCAAGGACCCTCCTAGTCTATCGATAAAATAACCAAGGTAAAAAGACATATTTTGTGGTGGCCAATTCTGACCTCCCACAGTGGATTTAATTTGTAGGCTCTTTGCTTCATTGTCGGTGGTTGGCTGTGGTTGGTGGGAATGGGGTGAGGTTTTATATTAGACGGGATGCAGCCAGAGGGCAGGGACTTCAGATACCTCGCTGTGTGCTGGGCTCAGCAGAGCTGCACATGCAAATGGAGTGGAAGAGCATGAATGAATATTTTCATGGGGAAAATTACAGAATAAAAATTGCCATTATGCAGATTTCTCATTTTGGATACCATATAGTACCAACATATTTATTGAGTTCTTGCTCTTTATACTTACAAGTATAGAAGTCGCCCACTGATTTTATATATGTGTATGTGTGTGTATATATATAGTTAAATTTTTACGTTTGTTTAATTTTGATTTTGAAATGATTTCAGATTTATAGAAAAGTTGCAAAAATAGTACAAAGAGTTCTCGTATACTCTTTACCCAGATTCCCTTAATGTTAAATTTCATCATATTTGCTTTGTCATTCCTTAATTCCTTAAAATAACATTCTTTTACATAGCAGCACAATTACCAAAATCAGGAAATTATCATTGATACAATACTTTCATCTAATCTACAGACCTTACATTGATATATTTTAAGTATAGAATTAGGCATCAGAGAGATGGCATTTATGTGTTTTTCTCGTGCTGGGTATTGCTCGTTCAGGACTTTATTTCTGCTTTATGGTTTTCTATTTGCAGAAAATAACAAACACAAAGTAGTATTTAAAATCTCCAGATGCTCAAAATTAAAAAAAAAAAAAAGTCCAAATTTACACTCTGATGTTAGAACTTATTGAGATTCTAGGAAAGAAAGCATTAATAATAATAGTAATAATAATAAGCAGCAACATCTTTTCTCCCTGATATACTACTGAACCTTATGTCAAGTCCGGCTACGGTCCTGGGCGTCCTCCCTTTCATGAATCTGAGCAGCCGTGCAAGTGTGAGACCTCGGACAGGTACTTTCTGGTAAATCCCTATATTGATGATGGTGAGCACTGTCCTTGGGGGACAGTCAATAGTACTTGGGCAAAACTCTTCTTTTCTCTTTCCTTCAGCTCCTCATCCTAAAGGTGGAGCCAAAACATTTCTATGGGGGCAAGAAAGAAACAACAGAGCAAATTAAAATTATGGCTCTTTAGCAGAATTTTTGTGGGAATCCAGAAGACACATTTACACCTTTGAATAGAATAGAATTAGTTTGTAATTCCGGAAAGTCTTTTCCCCTACGATCTGAGCCCCATAGAACATGCACTTATATTTGAGGATGGTGCTTGCCCAGCGGTCCTGCCCCTCCTGTACTCCTCTGTAGCCCGCTCCTCACTCCCGCTCCACTACGGAGTCAACGTAGCTGCACTGGATGAAATTTATAAGGCTGATCTATATTTTCCTATCAAAATGCACTGTAGCATATCTCCTTAGACATAGTGCCATTATGAGCTCTTTGCAGATCCATATCTTATCTTTTCCAGAGAATAAATCCCTGCACCCTGTGACGTGCATGGTCTTGGAGAATACTACTAATGCCATAGCTTGAGTGTGTCTGTCCTTAACAATGGACATGTCCGCATTTTATCTTCTGACTCTTTACATCCTCGTTACCTCTGTGGAGAACGTAGGGCAAACAAAGAAGCTGGGAGGATCTTTTAAGAAATTTCATGCCTCCTCTTTTTTGTTGAAGTGGCTCCAGTGCTCCAAGCTACAACATCATACACTGAGGCATACGGTGTGTTTTGGGGAAAAGGTACCATTCAACTCCCAGGAGAGTTCAAATCCTGCCGTTCAATCTCCAAATCTGGGAATGAAGGGGCAGGAGAGGTAGAAAGAGATAGTCAGCCTAGTTCATTAGAGTCAAGAGCTGCAGTTCTTGAGGAGAAATGCTGGGTCCATCCACTGTAGTCCTGCTCCAGAAGCTAAGGAGGCATGAAGATGGCCAACGCTTGCTGAAACATGCTGTTCACAGACTCCGTGCTTAGGATTTGGGGGGTTCTACCATTACACATACCTCTGCACTACCTACTCTTTCAGGAAGTACTACTAATGGGGGAGGGGGGAGGCATTCCCGAGATCTGCTTGAGGACAGCACCTCCTGGAGCACCCCGCTAGGGGTACATAGAATACAATATAAATGGGGCCCTGAAGCTGTGTACAGGGCGGCCCTGTTCAGCAATGTGAGTTTTTACTTCTAGTAATAAACAGACAGAAACCAACAAAGGAGCTTGAAACAGAGCCACTCCTCACAAACTTTCTTCCCTCAGCCTTTTTACGTCTACATTTTTTGCCCACCAACCAAATCTGGATGTTCTTCTCTTCTCTTTTCAGACACATGAGGTATCATTTTGACTACTTGTTCCATTAAAAGTTTGAATTAAAGCTTTTGTATGTTTTAGGTCAAAGGTTTAAAACCTGTTTCTTATTTACTAGCGACACCTTTGTTCGGTAACTTCACAAAAGAACAAATGGAATTGGTCCCATGACAGATTCTTTTTGTTCTTGGTTTTCACGCATATGCAGACAAGATGGTCTGAATATGAAGAGGCATGAAGGAATTTATTCAAGAGGAGAAAGACCTATCAAACTTTTGTCCATGGTATTTAAGAGTACAAAAGTTTTTCTCTCTCCCCTGATCCTTCTACCTTTCTGCCTTTATTAGTTGTACAGCAAAAAGGATGAATTTAATATCCCTGCTGCTTCTCTACACAAACTTTGCATTTATATCTTAACATGTTGGAAATTTAAGGATATCACAGATGAAAGACATTCTGTCTTGGTAAATGAAGCCAGTTGACTTATTATATCTGGACTCGGGCACTTGTGGCCACAAGACTTGGAACTCAGTAGTGACCTCATGAGGAGTGAGGTAGGCTGGGAACCGATGGGGCTCAGGTTCAAATGCAGAGCACAGGAAGGCTAGGCACACATGCAGGTTTGTGTTAGAGGCACCAGGCAGAGGACAGGACTACCTGAGTTACCACATTTTGTGCTGTGCTTAACAGTGCAACACTGTACACAGTGGGCAGTGCTGTGGCAGTCTCTGGGTAGGAGTGAGGACGGCATGGTGGTTCCAGCCAAACTGCTGAGGGTTCACAGGCAGATGGCCTAAGAGGGGAGCTAGAGTGTGCCCAAGACCTGGAGCCCTTCATCAGCGCGGCTCAGAGAGTCAGGGGCGGCTCAAAAACACCCAGTTGAGAGGGCATGTCCATAGCTGGGTTCTCACCTGGGAAGAATCAATTGTCTGAATTCATCAAGCAAATTTATTTATTTATTTTTTTAAAGATTTTATTTATTTATTTTTCCCCCCAAAGTCCCAGTAGATAGTTGTATGTCACAGCTGCACATCCTTCTAGTTGCTGTATGTGGGATGCGGCCTCAGCATGGCTGGAGAAGCGGTGCATCAGTGCGTGCCCGGGATCTTCATACCTGAAATAGAGGAATATTTTTATTTTATTTTATTTTTTAATTTATTTTTTTTGTGTGAGGAAGATCGGCTGACATCTGAGCTAACATCTGCCAATCCTCCTCTTTTTGCTGAGGAAGACTGGCCCTGGACTAACATCCATGCCCATCTTCCTCCACTTTATATGGAACACCGCCACAGCATGGCTTGACAAGCCGTGCGTCTGTGTGCGCTCAGGATCCGGACTGGCGAACCCCGGGCCGCCACAGTGGAGCGCACGCACTTAACCGCTTGCGCCACCAGGCCAGCCCCCAGAATATTTTTCTTTAAATCACACTAAACATTAGTTGCTCATGTTGGATCTTAGCCAGTTGTTGATTTTAAACCACAAAATATATAAATCACACACAAAAACTTGCATATATGTATAATTAGTGACAACATTTTGTGACATCCTCAAACATTTTCTTCTACAACGGTACACTTTTTAAGTACCTTTATTTAGTTTCATTTTCATCTAATTAGCAGTTGGTCTAATGAGGTGACTACATGTTTTATGACACAAACAAGAAAGGCTCCAGAAACATAACAATTATTAGAAATGACACACACACACTTAACAAGACAGGGAGTTGGATTTGCCCCAGGAAGATGGTAAGGCAGGGAGAGGGTGAGACAGCTGGTGCTGAAGGCGCTACCCTGGCTCTGGGTCTTTCAGGGGATGGGGCAGGGCTTGGGTGGGTGGGGTGGTTAAGCCTCTGACAACTGAAGAAACTTCACAGACCCTTATTATGATAAAGAAAAGCAAGAAAGACTTTTGTTCATTTGCTCTTATCTTAAATTGGGTTCCCCAGAGCAGATCCTGAGATGAGGGTTCGTGTTCAAGTGATCAAGGAAATGTGCCAAGGAGAAACCAGTAAGGAAGTGGGAAAGCAAGGTAGTGAAAGAGGAAATATGAAGCAAGTATGCAATTTCAGGTGAGGTCCCAGCCTCAGCCTGAACTCACAGCAGCTCTGGAACATTCATCACACTGCAGAGTTTGTCCCACCCGGAGGCAAGAAAGCAGGCTTTCATAGTCCTGCTGCAGTCCACCATTGGCTACAGGTCATGCCATGGGGCACTTCAGCATTCTGAGAGTTGGGGCAAAGTGGCTCCGTGCTCATGGGCCCTCTGAAGAGGGTTACTGTTAGGAGCAAAGAAGAATCAGAAGCTGAGATGAGAGCCCAGACCCAGCAAAGGGATCCAAAGCAATTGGGTAGAGCATCTACACCATCTGCTACAGCAACCCTGCCAGTTAAGAGCCTCTAAAGTTTAAACTTCTGCTATTTTATTGACTTCCCTGGAGAAGAAAAAATTATACTCTCTCTCCTGGGTCCTCTGATAGTCAACCTTTTAGCAACTTTTTTTTCCATCTTTATTTACCACACGTGGCTACTGTCACATATACTATTCTTAAAGAATTAGCCTCGCCAACTACTTTTTCTTGAGTAAGTGTCCAATAATTAATACAGAATTATAGACTCTGCTTTTCGTGTTAGGTCATGGAACTGTGTGTCGGCCAATACCGTGTTATTCGTGAACAGTTGGTTGTGTTCTGTGTTATGAGCCCTGTGCTGAATGGACCATAAATTTTGCTGACTTTTTGAAAGGTTCTAAACCACTTGTGCCATCTCTTAGCTACCTATTTATTCTGCCTTCTGGATTTATTTAATCCAGCTAAAGAAAGTTCAAAATGGAGATTAATCCCAAGACTCACAGCCACATTAGCCTGTGGTTATCAGCAAATCTGGTCCATGACTCTGTTACCCTTGAAAAATGCTTATCTATCAGTATGAATGGAGGTCATTATGCCAGTGAGACCTACCCTGAGTTGGAGATGTGATCTTTCAGGATCTATTATCCTGTTAAATATAACACATTCTGTGAGGCTATAAATATATAGTTGGTTTGGGAACTTCTCTCCAAAAGTCCTGTGGAAAATAGAACTAGAGTTATTCTTAAAATAAAACCCCACATTTACTCAGCTTTTTGGGGACTGGCTGGCTGCCTACTTTGCTTCTTTTCTTTCTGTTTTTTCTTTTCCTTTGCCTTTCATTCCACATTTTTTTGTTGAGTGCCTACTAGGAGCCCAGCACTGTTGTAGGGGTACAATGGGGAACAAAATATACAAAGGTCTTACCTAATTGAAGCTTTCATTCTAGTGAGAGAATGAAATTACACACACCACACACACACATATACACACGGTATTTACAAACCATGGTTAAGTGCTACAAAGGTAATCAAGTGAGGTAAAGGGATAGAGTGACTTTGATGAGGCAGGTGGGCGGTGGGAGGAGATATCTTAACAGAGGTGCCATTTGAGAAGGAGCCAGCTCTCTAAGGATCTGGAAGTAGAACTTTCTGGGCGGAAGGAATACTGAGTGTGAAGCACCCAAGGCAGCAACAAGGCTGATGTGGTCCAAAGAAGGCAGCCAGTGTGGCCAGAAAGAAGAGGGAAGATGGTCATGAGGTCTGAGAGGTAGGCAGATGCCTGCTCTTTCAAGGCCTCATAGGCCTTTGGAAGGAGACTGGGATTTTGAGAATTCATTAGAGGATTTTAAGTAACAGAGTGACTTAACATGATTTATTTTTAAAAAGATAGCTGCCTACTTTGTTGTTGGTGATAGAAGCAGGGAGACAGGAAAGCAATGACAGCAGGTAAGACTGCTTGGGGGTGCTGCAGGCGTGGTAGTACACAGGGTACATTTTGGAGAGAGAGGCAAAGGACTTGCCTCTTACTAACAATAAGTCCTTGGGCAGGTGATTGAACTTTCCTTGGCCTTAGTTTTCCCATCTGAATGATGGGATGATACTCATGTGCCTACCACATTATGTTCTTATGAGGATTAAATGCATTAGAATTTACACCATGTAAATTACACTTTTCTAACAATTCGGAGCAAACAATAATCAATACATAAATCAATCAATGAATTGCTATTTTTAACTTATTATTATTGGATGTGGAAAGGGAGAAATCAAAGATGACACTGAGGTTGAGCCCTGAACAACATAGCCCGTTGTCTGTGTGCATAGGTAATGTCCTAGAGTACTTTGGAGATGTGGAAGCCCTTGATCTAATTTTGCCACCGTTGACTGACAAGCCGATGACTCATTTAACTTTGCCTCACCTCACCTTCTTATCTGTAAATAGGGCACATGCCAACTACTCCCCCAATAAATTTCAGTGACGATATGGTCAAATTGCATGCTATACCTAACAGTCTTTGTGTTTTTCAATAGAGAAGTTATTAATGAGCAAGGTAAAAATGACTGATTTATAAAAAAAAAACGGGATATGGTTTTCAATCTATAGTTTATATGTTCAATGACTGTGAAATCCAAGTATCTTGGTGTACGTGTTTGTGTCTAATGTAATGTGTAAACAAGAACAAAAGCCAAGTGGGGGAATATAGTTGCTGTTGGAGCATTTTCCGATCAGATCACAAGACTAAAAGAGGGATTAAAATTGGAGCAGAAAAGACAAAATTCAGTGAGAGAGATAGAAACCTTTCTTAACGTGCATGCAAAAAGAATAACTTGGATGCTGTTAAAAAAAAAAAAAAGGATTAATGAATGCAGAAACCCATTCCACTAACTCAGATAGGATATTTGGGGTCAATGACTTCTTATTCGTAGAACCTGGAACCCAGGTTTAAATTCTGGCTCTAAAGGACGTCTTGGTTACTTCAAAGTTTTGGCGATTATGGATAAAGCTGCTATAGACATTGTGTGCAGATTTTTGTGTGGACATAAGATCTCAGCTCCTTTTGGTAAATATCAAGGAGTGCGATTGCAGGATTGTATGGTAAATGTATGTTTAGTTTTGTAAGAAACTGCCAAACTGTCTTCCAAAGTGACTGTAACATTTTGCATTTTCACCACCAGTGTATGAAAGTTCCTGTTGTTCCACATCCTCACCAGCATTTGGTGGTGTCAGTGTTCCAGATTTTGGCCATTCTAATGAATGTGTAGTGGTATCTCATTCTTGTTTTAATTTGCACTTCCCTGATGACATATGATATGGAGCATCTTTTCATATACTTATTTGCCATCTGTAAATCTTCTTTGTGAGGTGTCTGTTAAGGTTTTTGGTCTATTTTTCCATGAAGTTGTTTGTTTTCTTATTGTTGAGTTTTAAGAGTTTTTTTGTATATTTTGGATAACAGCCTTTTAGCAGACATGTCTTCTGCAAATATTTTCTCCCAGTCTGTGGCTTCTGCAAATATTTTCTCCCAGTCTGTGGCTTATCTTCTCATTCTCTTGACCCTGTCTTTCAGTTTTTTAATTTTAATGAAGTCTAACTTATCAATTAGTACTTTCATGGATTGTGTCTTTGGTGTTGTATCTAGAGTCATCACCAAAGCCAAGGTCATCTAGATTTTTTTCTTAAGTTATCTTCTAGGAGTTTTATAGTTTTATGTTTTATGTTTAGGTCTGTGATCCATTTTAAGTTAATTTTTTGAAGGGGGTAAGGTCTGTGTGTAGTTTCTTTCTTTCTTTTTTTCTCATGGATGTCCAGTTGTTCCGGCACCATTTGCTGAAGAGACTATCTTTGCTCCATTTATTACCTTTGCTCTTTTGTCAAAGATCAGTTGACTGCATTTATGCGGGTCTATTTCTGAGTGCTCTATTCTGTTCTCTTGATCTATCTGTCTGTTCTTTCACCAACACCACCGTCTTGATTACTGGCAATTTATGGTAAGTCTTGATGTCAGGTAGTGTCAATCCTCTAACTTTGTTCTTCTCCTACAATACTATGTTAGTTATTCTGGGTCTTTTTCCTCTCCATATAAACTTTAGAATCAGTTTATCAGTAGCCACAAAATAACTTGCTGGGATTTTGATTGGGATTGCATTGAGTCTGTAGATCAAATTGGGAGGAACTGACTTCTTGACAATATTGAGTCTTCCTATCCATGAACATAGAATATGTCTCCATTTATTTAGTTTTTTTTATTTCAATCATCCAAGTTTTGTAGTTTTCCTCATATAGATCCTGTATGTATTTTGTTAGATTTATACTTAATTATTTAATTTTGGGGGGTGATCGTGTAAATGGTATTGAGTTTTTAATTTCGTATTCCACTTGTTCATTCCTGGTATATAAGAAGCAATTGACTTTTGTATATTAATCTTGTATCCTGCAACCTTGCTATAATTGCTTATTGGTTACAGGAGTATTTTTGTGGATTGTTTCACATTTTCTACATAGATGATCATGTCATCTACAAACACAGACAGGTTTATTTCTTCCTTCCCAACCTCTATACCTTTTATTTCCTTTTCCTGCCTTCTTGCATTAGCTAAGGCCTCCAGTATGATGGTAAAAAGGAGTGGTGAGAGGGGACATCCGTGCCTTGCCCCTGATCTTAGTGGGAAGGTTCTGAGTTTCTTACCATTAAGTATGATATTAGCTGTAGGATTTTTATAGCTATTCTTTATCAAGTTGAGAAAGTTACCCTCTATTCCTAGTTTACTGAGAGTTTTTATCATGAAGAGGTGTTGGATTTTGTCAAATACTTTTCTATTTGACAAATAGTATCTATTGATATGATCATGTTATTTTTCTTTTTTAATCTATTGACATGAGGAATTATATTAATTGATTTTTGAATGTTGAACCAGAGAGGTACTGGTCTGAGTTTTGTTTTCTTGTGATGCCTTTGTCTGGCTTTGGTATTCAGGTAATGCTGGCCTCATAGAATGTCATTGGTTTCTGCTCTAATTCTTATTATTTCTTTTCTTCTGCTTACTTTGAGTTTAATTTGCTCTTCTTTTTCTAGGTTTCTAAGGTAAAAACTTATTAATTTTAGATCTTTTTTATTTTCTAATATATGCATTCAGTGCTATAAATTTCCCTCTAAGCACTGTTTTTGCTACATCCCACAAATTTTGATAAGTTGTGTTTTCATTTTCATTTAATTCAAAATATTTTTAAATTTCTCTTGAGATTTCTTCTTTGGCTGATGTGTTATTTAGAAGTGTGTTGTTTAATCTCCACAAATTTGGGGATTTTCCAGTCATCTTTCTGTTATTGATTTCTAGTTTAATTCCATTGTGGTCTAAGAGCAGACATTGTATAATTTCTATTCTTTTAAATGCAGTGAGGTGTGTTTATGGCCCAGAATCTTGATGAATGTTTCATCTGATCTTGAGAAGAATGTGTATTCTATTGTTGTTGGATGAAGTTGTCTATAGATGTAAATTATATTCAGTTGATTGATGGTGGTGTTGAGTTCAACTGTGTCCTTACAGATTTTTTCTGCATGCCAGGTCTGTGCTTTCTGATAGAGGGGTGTTGGAGTCTCCCTCTATGATAATGGATTCATCTATTTCTCCTTGAAGTCTGTCAGTTTTTGCCTCATGTAGTTTGATGCTTTGTTTTTAGGCACACACACACTAAGGATTATTATGTCTTCTTGGAGAATTGACTCCTTTATCATAATGTAATACCCTTTGTTATCTCTGATAACTTCTTGCTTTGAAGTCTGCACTCTCTGAAATTAATATAGCTACTCTTGCTTTCTTTTATTAATTATATTTTTAGTATTGTGGGTGTGTTAGTGTTACTACTAATACTAATCCAACTCTGAGAGATTAGGATCCATTTGGACTCTTGTCATTATGTTCTTGTTTATATGATGCTTTAACTTAAAGATGAGTGCTGATCCCAGGAGAATCTGGGAGTTTTTCTTCTTCGGTTCAAATGGTAGAGTGTGAGTCATTTGGCAATTCCATATAAATAGTAGTATTCACTTTAGTGTTATTCTTCAAATGGGTTTCTTTCTTAGAGTGACCCTTTGCAGACAGACTGTATTTATTTGGAATTTTTCCTAAGGTACCTCATGATGCATGAGTTGGGGTGATTTAAATTAGAATTAATACCTTCATCTCTTCTATCCTGATTGCTGCCCTTCCTCCTTTTCTTCAGCTAGGGCTGTGGACGTTGGTGGAGGAGAATAGGTTTCTCTCTCAGCTAGCAGGCAGCGTAGGAGTTGAGGTCCTTCTGAAATGCACACAACCATTCTGGCTTTCTTCAGTCTCAAGATAGCTTTCAGCACGTATTATCATTCCCTTCGATTAAGTGCACCACATTGCTAATGGGTATTTCATTTTCACTTCTGTATACCAGAAACACATACACTGGGAGAAATAGCAGAGCCTCCTGCAAAGTCATCCTGATCTGTGCCTGCTTTCTCTCCCTTTCTTGTGTCCCTAGGTAAGTGTGAAATCGGCTGGGCCTACTACTGCACAGGAGCAGGTGCTGCCGCCGCCATGCTGCTGTGCACAGGGCTGGCTTGCTTCTCTGGCAAGAAACAGAAGCAATACCCATACTGAGATGGGGCCACCAAGAGCAAACAGAGGAGAAGATGGGCCGAAGGGGCTTGGAGGTACCGAAGCATCCAGCTACTTTCAAAAGGTGGAATAGTGGTTCTAATCCATACAATGCTAATGAAATGAATCCCAATGGAATCAGAAACCTTATATACTATGGAAGGGTTGTGCACGATTTGTGAAAGAAATAGAGAGCGTGGAATGATAGAGAAAAATGGACCAAAGGCTAAAAATATTGCAGGGTGTTGGGTGTTTCTATTCCACAGAGTATTGTTAATGTAGAACACAAACACACACAAAACAAATTTATATATGCAAACAAGGGTTTTGGGTTTTTTTTAAAGATGAGGACTCAGAATCAAAGGGCTAGTAGAAACAGTATTATGTTGGGAAGCAGGGTAACCCGCAGATGTTCCCTGTAGGTCATGATGCTTCTGGAAGCACACGAGCACATACAGACATACACATCCACACATAGGCCCATGCACAAACATATGAGTTGTTGCACAGACTGTATGAGAGGTTTAGCGGTGCATTACTCCTCTGTTTTCTTTTTAATATACATTTAAAACACAGTATTATCACTTTATAAAGTATACATTAAACCTAATAAATGGACCAATAAGCCACTTTATCAGTATTTTATATATCCTGCATAAACTCTTTATGCCCTCAACGTGTTTTCAGTGTTTATGCAGAGCTTTAGAGTTAAGCCTTTGTATTTCAATATTATTCAAAAATATGCACTATTTCTCTGAGTAGCTTCTGCTATGATATTCTTACGAAGTAAAGGATCAAATTTCTGTCCAGTGTAGGGGAGAATTCAGTTGAAGATATGTGAGTGATGGGAGACATTTTCCATTCATTAGATCTTGTTTTCTTTTGCCCATTATTGTACTGTGCTGTGCCACATTTATTTCAATATTCATTTTGTAAAAAATAAAAAAAGTGCTATTTTGTTTGTATTTGAAAAGCTCTGTGAATAAATTCTCTCTTTGATCAATAGCTAAATGAGTCATAGAATGTTCGTTCAGTTATTGGGTTTGCTTCTTTAAATTCCTAAATATAGCCTTTCAACTCCAACAGTCCTGTGAATTTCCCTTTTCTTGTTAAGGCCTCCCATTGATTCACTTGATAATCATCCAACCAGGCATTGTTCTAGGCACACGAGGTATCAAAGGTGAGTAAGACATAGTTCCTGCTTTCAACTTGAATTCTTTAAGACCAGAATTCTAACTTCCTGTTCATTGCACTTCAATCATGACCAAATTCTTATGAGTGAATTTCAAGTCTGTTTTGTATTAAGTTTGAGAATATGGGCAATATTCAGACGTGGCTTAGGGCAACAAGAGCCATGGTTCAGGAAGTGTCGGGGCCGGCAGTCTCCCGGATGATGACAGAGGCATCGCAAGCTGCCAGTGACTTGCTGCCCCTCCACTTTCTGCAACGTGCTGCATTTCTTCAGCACTTCTGTGCCATGGGCAATTTCACACCACTCTCTTTCAGGGATCTTGGCCATTTGAGAAAGATTATCTTACACTCCTGCTCCCAGCATAAAGCCTTGACTAAAGAGAAAGATTTGGACCCTTTCATGACCCCCTAACGGAACCAGGTCTTTCAGGAGCAAAGATTACATACTGGGTAATGGATAGATTCTTTTATTAGGCAAGGCTGAGTTATTGCATCAAATCCATGAACTTCAGTGTCAATTAGTTTCTAAATTATATACTTTTCATTTTTGGAAATTAAATATTCTGGCTACTTATACATGTAAGTATATTTTCTATTCTCTCTATATATATTTATCAATTTAATTGAATATCTGAATATCCTGCTTGCTTCTGGTACTTTTAATCACCCAGGGTGAGGAGTCATGCTGCCCTGGAACAATACAAGAATCTGGCCAATAAAATTCTGGACTTTTTGAGGCTTTGTTGCTATGGAAAAAGTCACTCTGCTCTCAAATACTTAATTCATAATGTGCTGAATGTCATTTGATTGTGTTTCATTGTCCACTGAGCAGGGGCTTCTCCACTCTGTGGTTTCCTGCGGAGAGGAGAAGATTGCACTTTGCTTCCTCAATTAGCTCGTCATTTTCATGTACTGCTGGCCCTTTTCCCTTTTTTTTTTTTTTTTGCTGGACTTTCCTGTCAGAATAGTATTATGACTTCTTAGCTCCCATTATCAAGTTGGAGTTCTCTATGGAATTCATTAAGGTCTAATTTCTTGGACAAATTTAATGATGACGTTGTTTGTATGTCATCCATATGATTTTAGACATTGGTGAACCTCACTAGAACAGAAAGCTGGTCACTCTGACATGATGAAGTCAAGTAGCAAACTCGCGCGTCTCAAGTTCTGACTAGTCATGTGTTTTTTTTGGTTCAAGATGTCCCAGCATTTCATGAGAAGCGTCTGATTTATTAAGGATTACAAATACTGTTTTTCAAATGCAAATGAGGATTCATGAAATAATAACAACAAAACAACAATAAAAATCTGTGAAAAGTACGTATTCACAAGCTGCTTACTGATATACACTTAAAGGGCAAAAAAACCTCCATTTTCACAACCATAAAGCTTTCATTGTTTGCACATGCTTATTAGGTAAGTGAGGAGTTTTACTTGTTTTCAGAAAGAGAAAATGATATGCAAAGAAGTTAACTGATGAAATTGAATTGACTCTTTCAATTTTCAGTGTATTCATTTGTGTAATAAATAGTTCTGAGCACCTGCTGCTTGCTAGGCATTCTACTAGATATAAAGCACTTAATAAAACACACTGCTCTCAAGTTGGTCCCCAGCTTGTGGGGGAAAAGGAACAAGACCATCAATGATTACCATATCCTGTGATGTCAACTGACTCTCAAAGACAGGGAGGTTCTCCCAGGTAAAAAAAAAAAAAAAAAATCCTGCATAGACAAATTAAAAAGGCATAAAGAAAAGAAAGATAATAAATTACAATTTTCTGCTCTTCAAAAAATATCATTAAGAAAATGAAAAGTTAAGTGAAAGACTGGAAAAGTTATGTATCTGGCAAATAACTTATATTCAGAACACATAAAGAACTCCCTCAAATGAATAATAAAAAGACAAACAACTCAGTTTTTTAAATGGGTAAAAACTTGGATGAGATATTTTACAAAAAAGGATATATAAATGCCAATAATCACATTGAAAAGGTGCTCAACATCATTAGTCAAGAAGAAAACGAAACTTAGAGCCACAATGAAACACCACTTAACGTACACTAGAATGATGGAAATAAAAATGTTAACACCAAGAGGATATATAAATACCGAAGATAGGGATGCATGGTTGGAAGACCATTAGGCAATTTCTTATTAAATTAACCATAGTAGTTCCCCTCCTAGATATTTACACCAAAAAAACCTATGTCCACAAAAAGATTACATAAGAATGTTCGTTTTAGTTTTACACATAATAACTCTAAACTGGGAACAGCTCAAATGGCCACCACACATAAAGAAATTGTGGTATATTTAAACAATGGAATACTACTCAGCAATAAAAAAGAATGAAATTCTGGTATACACAACAACATAGATGAATCTCACAGACATTATGTTGAACAAAAGAAGTGAGACACACAGGCAAAATTAATATATGGTGATAGAAATCAGAACAGTGATTAATCTGAGATGATTGACTGGTGAGGGCATAGAGAACTTCCTGGGATGGTGGAGATGTTCCAAATATTGGTTAGGGTGGTGGTTACATGGATGCATACACTTGCCAGAATCCCTCAATATGTGCACTTACAGTCTGCCCTTTACTGTATGTTAATTTTACCTTAATAAAAAGAGAGGAGAAAAGGGTTTTAAAGGGTACTGGTGCTGTGAATTGTCTCACAGGACTGCAGTGAGAGTCCTTTGGGGCATGGTGGGAGATGAGACTAGAGATGAGGCTGGAGAAGGGCAAGACGTACTTTGTGTACCATACTAAGAGGATTAAAATTGATCCTGGGGGCAGTGGGAGGATTTGAAGTTGGAGGAGATGTGGCATGACTCCTTGTGTGTTTTAGAAAGATCCCTGGAGCAAGTATGGTGAGTCACTGGGTGGCAGAGGTGGGGAGAGGAATTGTTACAATGTATTCATTCCACCACCAAAGAGCTGTTGAACACCTACTGTGGGCTAAGTGCTTGGGAAAATGAGGCGAACAAATAGGGAGATGTCATCCAGGAGAGAAATGATAGGGCCCCAAACTAGGCAAAGTTAGTGGAAGTGGAGAGGATGGGACCAATTAGAAAAGGAGGATAGAATCAATGGATCCCTGGGATATAGAGAGTGGGGAGGACGAGAGTAGAGGTGGTCCAGGTTTCTCACGTGGGCAGTTGGATGGATGAACATGTCTCCACACAGAGATAGGATATGAAAGAAGAATGAGTGTAATTAAGGACTTATGTGTGACGTGCTTATGAGATATCCAGGTGGAGAGGACTACTGGGTAGTTGAACATTAAGGCCTTAGGCACAGGAAAAATTTGTGGTCTACAATTAACAGATGTGGGCGATATCAGTGAATACTCAGGCATTAATAAGAAATGAAGGCAGAAGGAACCTTAGGGAACATCATCATTTAAAGGATAGGAACACTGAAAGGATTCCCGTTGAAGGAGCAATCAGAAACAGGAGAAAATTCAAAAGAAGATACTGTCACAGACACCAATGGAAGAGAAGAGAATTTCAAGAGGGAGGGGTTCTCTCTTGTGTTTATGGGGAGTCAAGTTATATTTATTTGATTTTGTAACTAGAAGGTTAATAATGACCTCAGAGAAGAGCAGTTTTAGTAGAGTGGTGGGGGTGGAAATGAAATTGTTAGGGGTAGAAGAATGAATAAGAGATACAGAAGAGACAATTATAGAGCAATGTTTCAAGAAACTTGCTGTGGGAGGGAGGAGACAATGGGGAGTTTCTGTTCAGCAGGTGTAAAGTTACAGTTATACAAGGTGAGTAAGTTCTAGAGATCTGCTGTACAGCATAGTGCCTATAGTTAACAATATGGTATTCTGTGCTTAAAAATGTGTTAATATGGTGGATCTCATGTTAAGTGTTCTTAGCACACACACAAAAATGGACACAAGGAAACTTTTGGAAGCGATGATATGTTTATTACCTTGATTGTGGTGAAGGTATCATGGGTGTATGCATATGTCCAAATTCATCAAATTGTTTACATTAAATATGTGCAGTTTTTTTGTGTATCATTTATACCTCATTAACTTGTAAAAAGAAAAAGAAACCTAGCTGTAAATGGAAGGAGAGGGATGGAATTCATTCTGCATTTTTTTTAACAGCAAAATGGTCTTTATAAAAACTGTTTTTGCAATCCTTAGTGACTGGAGTGAATTTGTCAGAACATCCAATGTTCATGCACACCTCTTTGATTCAGGCTCTCTCATAAAGTAGAGTGGGTATCTCAAGAAAGCCTGCTTGGAAATGAGACCATTAGATCGTTACACCAGGTTCCAGCAAGCCCACAGGACCTAGAAGAAATTGTCTGTTATCTCAAGAGCAATTTTTGAGGGAACAGATTTGGACTAATTCCCTAGATCAAGGCAAGAGGATGCCATGAACTGGATCACTGCACTAACACTGTACAAATGGAGGTCAATGAGAAAATAATTGATTTTTCCCTGTAGGAATTCACCTATTATAGAAAGAGGATGATCTTCTCATGACCCAGGTCTTCTTTAGTTCTGTATTCTTACTGCCTGCCCTAGTTTTGTGTGCTCAAGTGGTGGTTAAAGTAAATATGCATATCTGAAATAAATGTTCGGCAGTAATGAAAAATGAGAATGTTTTCAATATGAACAAGAGCAGGAGAGAACGTCATGCTGTGCGGCCATCTGTGGCCACACCGAACCTAAATTACTTCCACCAGCAATTGGATCTGAAAACTCTTCCTCTTCTATTTTTTTCTTAACAACTTTCACAATTGCCATTTCTTTGGAATATGGGGAGGAACTGTTGTTTGTCCTATTCTGAAGACTATGCTGTGCCTTCCATGTATGATTGCCTGAGATGTTTAGTTTGGCTCATCCAGAATGCTTTCTGATATCCTTGTATTTTTCTTTTAATTATATTGATTCATTTAAAAAGTGTTTACTGATCACTTATTATATATCACTTATTATGCATCATACTGTGATAGGACATACCGTTGACATATTTTACCTTTTACTGTGGTCTTTAAATTTTTCTATTATTTAGATTCTTTAAAACAAGTACTCTGGGGCCGGCCCTGTGGCTTGGTGGTGAAGTGCGCGCGCTGCGATGCTGGTGGCCCGGGTTCGGATCCCGGGTGCGCATCGAGGCACCACTTCTCCGTCCATCCTGAGGCCGAGTCCCACATACAGCAACTAGAAGGATGTGCAGCTACGACACACAACTATCCACTGGGGCTTTGGGGGGAAAAATAAAATAAATAAAATCTTTAAAAAAAAAAAAAAAAAAACAAGTACTCTTTGTTACAATTCATAAGCATATTTTAGACCATAATACCAATAATCATAACTTTTTAAAAAATGAATGTTTAACTTATAGCACACACAGAAATAAGCTTCATTAGCAGAGACATTTTATAAGGGCTGTCTGTTTTTCTGCACTTATCTGGAATGAATTATTATTTGCTCGAGGCAAGTTAAGTGGTTAGTTTCCAAGCCACTTTACTGAAAAACACCAGCTCTTTAAGGAAGACTTGGGATTAAGGAAAAAGCTAACATAAAGAAATGGGTAGGTTAGGATTAGTTATCAACAATGGACTTAGATCCTGCTGTTTGGCTAAAACTTCATGCATACATCAGTGGTTAAGAGATTCCGACTCGGGGTGCCCGAGTTTGAATCTTGAATTCATCATGTATTAGTTGTGTGAACTTGGCTAAGTGTCTCACCCTTAGTTTCCTCATTGTAGAATCTGAACAATAATCTTATCTTCTTAATAGAGTTTTATGAGGATCACACAAGGTAATCCATGGAAAGCTCTTTGTAGTTCTCAACATGTGGTAAGCACTCAACACATCATATTATTTTTTGGTTCCTTTCACTCTGGGCCCTGGAATTTTGATTAATAATAAAAGAGAGTCCACCCATTCCAAGTATATGACTGTAACAATATCAAGAGGAGTGAAAGAACTCCAGATTTTATAAAGCATGCAAAATGATTTGTTACAAATGCTGTATCAATAGTTGATGATAATAATTAGACACAAAATACAGTTTCTGATCCCTGTCTTCAGTTGCTCCTGAAGAACTGCTGATCACCCTTTTCCATGGAAGCTCAGGGGACGGTTCTTGCTAGTTTAGTTTGTCTTTTGTGTGATCCACATTGCTTTGTCCTGTGAAGTCTGATAAGTTTTAGAATGTCTTCTTCCAAAACACAGATCTCTAGTTCTAAGTCTTTATTAGTTTATTTCCCTGCACCGTTTTGCTTTCTACCAATTGCCCTGAAACATGCTGGCTGAGACTTTGCTGCTGCAGCTCTCTGAGATTCTACGCTGAGCTCTCTGAACCTTTATCTGCATGCTCCTTGGCACCTGCCCACTCTGTTCTGCCTCTTGTCCTGATGAGAAGGGAGCTTTCAAACTCTTTTGGCAAGAAGAATCATTTCAGTTTGCACACGTGCGAAAAGATGTATGGACAAGGTTTTTATAGAGGCATTTTCAATAATAACAAAAGTCTGAAGACAACTGAAATGACTATCAGTAGGGAACTCCTTAAATAAATTATGGGAAATTCATATGTAGAAAACTACACGGCCATTTAAAAGGCAGCATTTCTGTACTGATATAGATCTTCAGGGTCTAGTAAGAGAGAAGAGCAAGATGCAGAAGAGTGTACATAGTATGCTAAAATTTCTGAGACCATTTTTAAAGAATATACATGTATTTGTTTTATACAAATGGAATGTCTCTGGAAAGATAAATAAGAAACAGATGGTAATGTTTGCTTCTGGATAAGAGACAAGGGTGGGAGGGAGACTTACTATAAGTGCTCTTTTTATTGTTAAACTTATGACTATATTACCTATTCAAAAATAATTTTAAAATAATACAAAGAGATCATTTAAAAATGTATAACCCAGATATAGATGACAGATATGCCTGTCCCTCAAAATCTATGGAAAATAAATCCTTCAATTCCACAGCACATTAGAGTTCAAAGCCAGCCTACAAATTCCGGGGGGGATGTTTTCAGAAGCTACCTCTTATGTATCCACATGCTACCTTTATCCCTTATTCCTTTGACCCTGACATGAAACTCATTGATTTCTAAAAAATAATAATAATAATTACTCGCAGTAAACATTTTATGAGTTTTCTAGGTTTTAATGAAGATTGGGCAGATGAAGATGGAGGAGGCGTGTACAATGGAGCATCGTAAACAACTATAAGTGGAACAGAAGACTACCTTCCTTTAGCTGCCCTCCCGCTGTGAAGTTCCAATAACCCTACCAGCCTGGTCTCTTCATTGAACTGCCTCCTCTATCCTCTTTCTTTCTGTAAAAAGCAAAATAAATTCTTTTTCTCTCCTGCATAGTGGTTCTGTGTTCTAGTTCATTGCTTAAGTGTGCCACTGAAGCATACTTCAGTGGTCTCTACCTCAGTTGGCTCATCAGAGTATTTTTCCAAATAAAAGCGAGTCTTACCTGAAAAGAATTGTGCTAACAGTTACAAAATTATGTACAATGCCACATATTTGCTAGAGTAACAACACGAAAATCATTATTGATTTATGTGCTCCAGTACTCAAACTTTAAATATTGGAGTTCTTCAGGGCCTTTATCCTTCTAAACCATTATCTGCTGGGCAATCTCATGTACTCCCATGCCTTCAACTACATCTATTTATCAAAGGCTCCCACAGGTACGTCTTCAATCCCAGATCTCTTAAAACCAACTGCATATGCAACAGCTCCGTTTAGCAAACTCACAAATATTTCAAACCCAACCGTCCAAAACTGAATTTACAATCATTCTCCTAAACCAGTTCTGTAACCAGTGATCCTTGTCTCTGTATATCATACCACCACGAACCAAGTTGCTCATGCCAGAAACCTTAGTCATTCTTGATACTTCACTCCGCCTCATCCACATCAAGTCTACCCCATAGGTAGATCCACTTTTCTGCATCTCCACTGATACTCTCTTAATCCGGTTATTGCTAACTGACCTGAGCCAATTTAGCCCATCCCACTTACACATTCCTGTTGCAAATATCGCTAGTTTAGGATGTTTGGAGATTAGTGAGAGCTGTAAGTATCCTCCTCCACAAGTTTACCACCAGATGGGATGTTGCAATTAAAGCGAAACTCTGACCAGATTCTGCCACAAATATAAACATTTGTTTGCAGGTAAGCACAGAAACTGTCATACAATCTGTTCCACTTATTTGTACTTTAGGCACTTTGAAAAGTACCCAGCGTGAAAGGTTCACTTGAGCAGATGTGTCAATATTCTAGCAGCAGGATTCAGCTCACCTCCTTTTGAATCAGAATCCTCTGTTAATTAATGGGACACAGAATTAAGTGTCTGGTTACCAAGGCCTAGGTTACCACTCCTAACAGTGAGAGAGGCTGCTGGGCCCTCCAGATTCTCAGAACACTGTTCATGCCCAGGTACAAGTGGTTGTATAATTGACCAGAGTCAATGCATAAATTTTGAATGTCACTCTTTTCGCGAATGGAATATTCTCTCTAGCATTCCTATGCCAATGAAAGATCTCTTTGGTGAAGGTTCAATAATGATATTTGAAGATATTTGTTGTAGCTGCTTCTGGTGAATGGATGTCTGATGAGGGTAGATTGAATGTTAAGTAGCCACCTCTAGGGGTGGAGATTAAAAAGAATTTACATATTTCTGCATGTATTTACATATTATTATACGTTATATAATATTATACACACATATATGTGTATACATCACATTTTAAAAGTACATCAATAGATGAATGGATGAAGAAGATACGGTATATATATACAATGGAATATTAGCGACAAAAAAGAATGAAATCTTGCCATTTGCAACAACGTGGATGAAGCTAGAGGGTATTATGCTAAATGAAATAAATCAGACAGAGAAATACAAAACCATATGATTTCGCTTATATGTGGAATCTAAAAAACAAAACAAACAAATTAAACAGAAACAGACTCATAGATACAGAGAACTTGTAGTTGCCAGAGGGGAGGGGGGTTGAGCAAAATAGGTGAAGGGGATTAAAAAGTACAAAATTACAGTTGTAAATTAAATAAGTTACAGGGATGTAGTATACAGCCTAGGAAATACAATCAATAATATTGTAATAACTTTGTATGGTGATGGTTACTAGACCTATCATGGTGATCATTTCATAATGTACATAAATGTCAAATCACTATGTTGTACACCTGAAACTAATGTACTATTGTATGCCAACTATACTTCAATAATAAAAAAAAAAATCTAGATCAAAGGAAAAACTACATTGCAGACAATATATCCCTTCTTATCTGTATACTCCTGACTCATCTTCCTATGTCCTCACTTACTCTTCTCTAAACCCATTTTCCACACTGGTGAAATAATTAATGTGTAAAATCACATCTGATCATTCCCCTGCCTCAATGACTTCTCGCTTCTCTTGTTTTACCAGTCTGTATGCAGCTTCCCACCCTCTCTTTTGTCACCCTTCTCCTTACCTATTGTGCCTGGCTACATCGTCCTCCTGTCTGTTGGCTTCAGTTGGCTAAGACATCAAGTTCCTGTAGCCTTTGCACTTCTGTCCTCCCTGCCTAGAACATCATTTTCTACCTCTCTCAGCCTAACTAAACCCTATACATAATTGAGGCCGCAACTTAAAGGAAGCCATTGCCAACTCTTCCCACCTCAGTTGAGATGAGCCTCCTCGTAGGCCCTCCTATGACCAAAGCTGCAATGAATTAATTGTCTGATGTCTGTCACTTGACTGTCGTCACTACAGGGACAAGGTTTGTGTCTTTCTTACTCAGCACTGCCTTTGTCTCATTGTTAGTATTTGATAAATATTTGCTGTTCAACTGAGTGAAATTAACAGCTCTAGTGTATCTGAGGAACCTCAGCCACACACTTGCTTACACTGTGCTTCCCATTGGAACATGGGTTTATTTGTAGTTATGTCTGGGAACATCAACTGACATAGACTTTTCGGTGAGATTCTTTGGAAAACGATATGACACATTAATTACTGAAATAGATACACAGAGAAGGTATAAATTTGATGTCCTTTGAAATCTAAATCCGAAATCCTCCTTATCTGATGGCTCCTAAAGGTCTTTGAGAAGAAAAACAACATTTAGGACAAGAATGATTACAAATAATTGCACACCCCATCTGGAAGGAGTTTCTCCATCACTGTTCCTCAGGGTCTTCTGCACAAAGAGTAGCAGGGGTCAAAGGTGGGGCACAGAAAGGCCTTAAAAACAAAAGCCAAAGAAAGTTTCCCAGCAAACTAGTTTGGAAAGTGTGCTGTGAATTAACTCCATATGGGGAAATCCTACAAAGTGCAAAATCCATTTGTCTGCGTTGCTCAAGTAAACACAGATTAGAAATCTATTTGTTTATATTGCAAGTATTGGGTTTCTTTTATGGCATTCTGTGGTGTCTTGGAGGCAGTGCAAGAGATAATTTATGCATTAAAAGATTGCCAATGACATTTCAGGCATTAAAATGATCACACAATTTTCCCTCTATTGTACTGCTTATTAAAAATGCAGATGCTTGGGCCTAACTCTCAGAGATTATTATTCAGGAAGTATGGTCTTGGGCCCAGTAATTTGCACTTAAAAAATAAGTTGAGACATTAAAAGATAGAGAAAGCCATAAGGAAGGATACAGCTAACACCCATATTAACCCTATTCACACACACAGATTTGGTTCATGGCTTTCCTCTGTTGTGGAGAGTTCCATCCTGTTACAATCCTCACCACTGGAAAGAATGGTGACTTTGGAGACAGTGGATAGCCTACCCAGGAAATGGGGTACCTTGAGTTTGAAATGGAAGTGAATATTATTATAAATGCAGAACAGAAAACAGGTAGCTATTGTTTTTTTCTCCAAGGAGCAGTCTACATGTTTTTTTCAGCAATATTTACAATATGGCAATATTATTATATACATAAATTGTTATTATTATTATTTTAATAATTATAAATTATTATATATTATATAAATATTACAATACGACAATATTTACTAACACAGGTGTGGCTTCCTCGTATCTCTTTATTTGAAAAATCCAAACTTCCACAACAGATAAATGATGGCTAATAATTTAAATGGCATGCTCCTGTAACATTTAATATATGAATGTATCTACAATATTCTGACTTAAAACAGGAACACACCTTCTTTCCAAAGAAAGATACCCTTGTTAATCTATTTTCAAATAAAAGGAACAAAAAGTTGCTCAGTTGATGATCCTTGGAAGGAGCTGCTATTTGAAAAATGAATACATTTTGGTAGTGTGTTGTGAATTAGAAATGGAAGGGGTTTGTTAACTTTTTGGTAGAATCTAGCCTAAGGAGAAGAATATGGGTTAGGAACAGGAATGGACAGTATTGAAATGGGTCCAGTGGGGGTGGCTAGTTCTTCCTTTACATATTGGAAACCTTCAATCTCTCCATAATTGATTTTCTAGAGGCAAGAGTTAAACAAGAAGGATTTGGGAATAAAATTCTGATTTTATTAGGACAATTGTAGTCACAAGGGCAAAATGATGACATAGAATTCTGAGTGTCTGACACAGGGCAGTTGATCTTTCTTCCTGAGCATGTACCAACTGTTGCCAATGTGTTTTCTCCTCTGTGGGTCTGGATGGACACCAGACTGGGGCAGGCTAGGCAGCTTTCTCCAGACCATTCATCTTTGACTCAATAGGAGTCCTGCTTGCTCACTCTCAGGGTCCTGGATACAATTGCTTTGACCTTTGCTGTTTTATGGTTTTGCTTCTTTGGTTCTATTTTGGATTAAATCATTTTATTTTTTGTTTTAATCTCAAGCTATGCTTGGAGTTTAAAGCCATGCAATAGTAATAGTATACCGCAGTGTAAAACAGGCCTGCGTTGGAGACCCATTTCCACCACTTACTAGCTGGACAAGTGCCGTGATCTCTAAACCTCTGTTTCCTCATCTGTTAACCGGAGGTGATAACAGTATTTACCTAATGGGAAACTCACAACACAGTGCCTGGCAAATAGTGAGTGCTCATTGTTATTGTCATTCATAGTGTCATTGTTACTTTCACTCTTAATTTTCTCACATTTTGAAGTTGGGTGCTCTGTTACAGCTTAAGAAATTTACAAGAACCTCTTTTACACCAAGTTGAGTCTGCATCTGACTCTGAATTGGAAACTTTCTGTCCACAGCTGCACTAGTTCTCTGACAATTAGCTTCCTTGGAGAACATTGGAAAGCCTAGGAAGTGGTCTCTAGCCGTGCTGTCGCAGGCACTGAAGATGAATTTGATCAGACCATCATCTAATGAAGAAGGACTCCGCACAGCTCTCCCAAGGACTGCTATTTTTAATAACAGCTCGCAACACTCATCGCATTGGATGTGGTGTTTACCTTAAATTACATCTTCCAAATGGAGATGTAACAGTTCAGACTGTGTGCGTCCAACCAGGCACTGGAGGAAGAGATCGGCCAGCAGGAGGAATGTGAAAGGACGTGTTGTGAACATGATGCACTGTGGGAAATAGAGAGAGAAAGCTGAGATTGCCACACCACCCGAAATGTTCACAAATACGAATAAGAAACATTCAGCACAAACCCAGGGACCCCGGAGCTGGTGGCCAGGACGACTATTTCATTGTTTCCCGAGCTCAGAATCTTGGGAATTTCTCCAGGGCCCACCCTGCCCTCCTCTGCGGCTGGAAGTTGTTAGCAGGCAGGCTTTCCCACGGACTGGGGGCTGCTCCCAGACACGATTAGGCTCTCAAGGGGCGATTCCCAGGAGCTTTGCTGAGAGTATCAGGTCGCTGATGCAGACATTTTCAGTCACTTGATTTTTTTTCTGCCCCTGGCAAGTGGTTTTGAGCTATTCGGTTATTAAAGAAAGTGTTGGGCGGTATGGGAGGAGAGAGACAGAAGGAACAATTTTGACCTAGTTAAGCGATTGAGTAGATTGTTGTATTTTAATGATTTCTGTGTATAGTATATTCGCTAAATGCATATGTTTTTTAAAAATAGAGGCTGTCAATTTTTCTAAGAAAACATTAGTTATGAATGCCCATTAAATAAAGTATTAGGAACAGCATTGCTTTTGAAACATGCTACATAAAATTTCCTTCCTCACCTCCTTCCTGGCTTCCTCCAATCTTCCTTCCTACCTTCCATTTTTAAGTGACAAGAACTGTGCTGTATATGAGAGGTCCTACCCTCAAGAAGCAGTCTAATGGGGAGACAGACATGTTAATACGTGGAGCTACAATTACAAGAAGTTTGTACAGGATCCATTAGGAAGACAGTAGGAAGTGGTTGTTCTATCTTGCCCTTGAGGGAAAGCTCTATAGAGGAGTTGTCACTTGAGTTTTGTTCTTGTTAAAGAAAAAGCAGCAACTGAATTCAGCACTTGTCAGACTTTATTAGAGTCATGTGTATACACACACATGCAAGAGTCAGTAAAGGAATAGGCTCCTCAAGAATCTTAAAATAGAACTTTTAGGCAGAATAAGTTGTTTACCAAAACGTAGGGCTGGATGCTCAGCAAGGATGCTTAACAGATTGGCCTCAGTCTTTGTGCTCAGATCTTTAGGACTCAGCTTTGGTTCAGTTTAGGGCATACATATTCAGTTTCTGTGAGTTAAGTTGTTATGTTGTTTTGTTTCTTGAGAATTTTTTTTTTGAGTCTTTTTTTTTTTGAGAATTGTTAGATAGGCAAAGATTAGGTCCACACTAGGGTGATAACTTGCAAAATTGTTAGTAACATAGATAGTGAATATTACCTGCAAATTATTTCCCAGTGATAGAAAATGGATAGAGATTCACCAGATGGATGTGGTGCAAGAGAGCTTCCAGGAAGCAAGGGCAGCGTGGGCAAAGGCAAGAAGACAAAGGATAGTTGGATACCATGGGGAAATGGCAGGGGTTCATTATGGTGGGATGGTAGGGCCAGAAAAGAGTGGGGCTGGTGAGTGGGACAAGAGCCTACTCTGCCGCTTAATTGCCAATGACAGCCACGTTTGCATCTCCAGTCCTGATGCTCCTGTCTTACTGGGCACCAGAGCCAAACGTCCAGTTGCTGCCTGGCTGCTTCCATGTAGATATCAAACAACTTCCAAGCTAAGTGTGTCCAAAACAGAACCCTTGACTTTCTCTCTTGTACTTATTTTCTCCTCCAGGTTTTTTTTTTTTTTTGAGGAAGATTAGGCCTAAGCTAACATCCGATGCCAATCCTCCTCTTTTTGCTGAGGAAGATCGGCCCTTGGCTAACATCCGTGCCCATCTTCCTCTACTTTATATGAGACGCCACCACAGCATGGCTTGACAAGCGGTGCGTTGGTCCACGCCTAGGATCTGAACCTGTGAACTCCGGGCCGCCAAAGCGGAGGGCGTGAACTTAACAGCTATGCCCCTAGGCCGGCCCCCTCCTCCGGTTTTATTCATCTGTATCAGTGGTAACGGTACCCACAGTTAGTGAAGCTGAAAATTAAAAAGTCATCCTTCATTCTTCATTTTCACACCCAAGCCCACATCCAAAACAAATCTTAAATCTGCCTATTTTTCTCCTTCGCCACCACAACTACTACTCTAATCCAAGCCTCTAAAATCTCTTGTATTTTAGTAAGAATTGTCTTTTTACAAAAATATGTCTGATCACGCCACTTCCCTAACTTGTACCCTTGACTGGCTTTTCATCACACTCAGAATAAAACCGAATCCCTGACTAAGGTCCAGAGGGGCTATGGGATTTGCCTCTTGCCTGCTTCTGTGACCTCATCTTGTCCACGTTCCCTTGGTCACTCTGCAGTCACACCTGCCTTCTTTACTTCATCCTCAGGGCCTCTGCATTTGCTGTTCATTCTCTCTGCTACACATCAGGCTTCTAAGTATTCGAATGTCTACCCCCTCCTTATCTTTCAGATCTCAGTTCAAGTAGAGTGGTTTTTCATGATCTCATTCCTTAAAGTAGTTTATATAGCTGCCCCCTATCCACCCCCACTGCCCAAGACCTATGCTGTCACTTTGTTTATTTCCTCCAGACTAATAACAACAGTCTGGAATTATCTTGCTGACTTTTTGTTTACTTGTGTGTCTGCCTTCCCTGAATGCAATTTTCTCAAAGGCAGAGACTCGTCTTTCTTGTTGGTTATTGTTACCCCAGCCTCCAGATCAGTGGTTGTCACTTAAAGGATGTTCAATCAATATTAATTGAATTTAATGAATAAATCCAGGATCTTGCCCGTAATGCCCAAGAATTTAGACTATTAATCTGTAGGCCAGTTTTTGTGGTCTAGCATATGGTCTGGAGAATGTTCCATGTGTACTTGAGGAAACTGTGTATTCCACTGTTGTTGGGTAAAGGGTTCTATAGATGTCTGTTAGGTCTAGTTGGGTTATAGTTCTACAAGTTTTTTATATCTTTATTGATTTTCTGCCTAGTCGTTCTATCCATTATCAAAAGTGGGATAGTGAAGTCCCCAACTATTATTGTTGACTTCTCTGTCTTTTCCTTCAATTCCATCTGTTTTGTTTCAGTTAGATTATTTTTTCACATTCTTTATTCCATCCTGGGATCCCTTGATTTCCTACATGATGTTTTAAAATTTTTCAGACATACATTAATGTCCAATCTTTGTGCTGTAACGTGCTATGGGTTTTGGCAAATGCATAGTGTCACATAGTCACCAATATAATATATAGAATAGTTTCACTGCCCTAAAAAATGTCCTGTGTTTCACCTTTTCAAACCTCCCTCCCCACATCCCCTAGCAGCTGCTGTTTTTTTTACTGTCTCTATAGTTTAGCCTTTTCCAGAATATCATATAAATGGAATCATATAGTATGTAGCCTTTTCAGACCGGCTTCTTTTACTTTGTAATACAGATTTGGCATTCATCCATGTCTCTGTACGGCTTGATACTCCTTCCTTTTTATTATGAATAGTATTTGATTGTATGGATATACCACAGTTTGTTTATTCATTCACCTATTGAAGGATATGTTGATCGTTTCCAGTTTTTGGCAATTTTGAATCAATTAACAATTACTTCCTGGTGTTGTGTGAACCTAAGTTCACAAACCAGTTGGATAAATACCTAGGAACATGACTGCTGGATCATATGGTAATAAAATGTTTAGCTTTGCAAGAAAACTGCCAAACTGTCTTCTAAAGTGGTTGTACCATACAACCAAACAATGGCTGTACCATTGATTGTATTCCCTCAGTCAATGAGTGAGCATACCTGTTGCTCTGCATCCTTACCAGCAATTGATGTTGTCAGATTTTTGTATTTTAGCCATTCTAGTAGATGTGTAGTGGTATGTCATTGTTGTTCCTTTATTGATTTTTAACTACATGTTTGTAAGTTATTTTCTTAGTGGTTGCTCTAGGGTTTACAACATATACCTTAATTTATAATCTACTTCAGATTATACTAAGTTAATTACAGTAGGATATGGAAACTGTACTCCTGTATGCCTCTATTCCTCCCCTGGTTTTTGTTACTGTTGTTATACATATTACATCAATATACGTTACAAACCCAACAATAGATTGTTATAATTATTGCTTTACATAATCTTATATATTTTAAAGAAGCTAAGAGAAGGAAGGAGGACACAAATATATTTATATGGGTAGTTTTATTATTAATCTTCTTATTTACTATTTTTTATCCTCTACATTTCTTCTTGGGAGTTGAGTTACCATTTGCTGTCATTTATTTACTACGGTATTTCTCAATATACTACAATATGCAATATACAATAATACCCTTCTTTGTGTTGTTATTGTCAAATACATTACATTTCTATATATTATAGAACCAATAATACAATTTTATGAATAATTGTTTTCAGCAATTGCTTTTTAAATCAGTTAAGAGAAGAAAGAAGAAGAAATATGTATTTTTACTCTTTTATTGTTACTTACATAATTTTCCTTTACATGGATTCAAATTACTGTCTGGTGTCACCTCCTTTCAGCCTGAAGAACTTCCTTTAACATTTCTTGAAGGCAGGTCTTCTGGCAATGAATTCTCTGTTTTCGTTTATCTGGGAATGTCTGTATTTCACCCTCATTTTTTAAAGATAGCTTTTGTGGATATAGGATTCTTGTTTAAAACTTTTTCTTTCATCATTTGGAATATATCTTCTCACTGCATTTGGCTTCCGTTATTTCTGATAAGAAATCAGTTGTTAATAGTATTGTGATTCTTTTCTACGTCATGACTCATTTTCTCTTGCTGCTTTCAAGATTATTTTTGGATTTCAACATTTTCACAGCTAAGTGCCTGGACTTGATCTCTTTGAGTTTATCCTACTCAGAATTTATTGAGCTTCCTGGATGTGTAGATTAGTGTTTTCCATCAAATCTGGAAAGTTTTCAGCCATTATTTCTTGAATATTTTTTCTGTTCTTTTCTCTCCTTCCTTTCTTTCTGGTACTCCCACTATATGTATGTGAATGTGCTTAATGGTGTTCCACATATCTGTGCAGCTATTTATTTTTCTTTATTTTTTTCCTCTCTGTTCTTCAGATTGCATAATTTCTACTGATCTTTCTTCCAGTTTGCTGATTCTTTATTCTGCCAGCTCAAATTTACTGTTTATCCCCTTAAATGATTTTTCATATGTTTTGTATACTTTTCAACTTTTCAATTTCCACTTAAAAAATAATTACTATCTTTTTATTAATATTCTGTATTTGATGAATCGTCATTATACCTTCCTTGGATTCTTTAAACATGATTTTCTTTAGTTCTTAGAACATATTTATAATAGCTGCTTTAAAATCTTTGTCTGCTAAATCCAAACTGGTCCCTCTCAAAGGCAGTTTCTGTTGCTTGCTATTTTTCCTGTGTAGGGGTTACACTATCCTATTTCTTTGCATGTCTCCTAATTTTTTGTTGTAAATAGGACATCTTAAAGAATATATTGTAGCAACTCTAGATTTTGTTCCCCCTCCCATTTCTGAGTTTTTTTTTTTCTTTTAATTTGGTTATTTGTTTAATGACTTGGCTGGACTAATTCTGTGAAGCCTATTTCCCCCCCAGTGTGGAGCATCTGGTATCCCCACTTAGATTTTTTCGCTTGTTTTTACCTTTTACTCTGGCTTCCTAGAAGCTCCCTTAGGTCTGCATAAACTGGTTATTAATCAAAAGTTATGTTTAAGCCCCCATTATCCAGTTATATTTTCATCTTATTTTCACAACTATCTTGTGAGTGTGGCTTGGAGATTACTTTCACATTTTGAGGAGTTTACAATTTTGCCCCATGTTCAGTCAGGGACTAGTAGGTCAGAGGTGCTCCCTCCAGTCCCTGTTAAGAGGGTGCAGCCTTGGACATGCGCACAGTCTTCCAGTCCACCAGGGATGGGAGCGATTTTATTTTTAAGCCTAGCTTTATAGGTGTTGCCCCCAGGTCAGATTAGCTTATTGTTCAGCCAGTGTTTTTTGAGAAGTTGTGCTTAAGCCCTTTGAGCCATAAAGCTTAAGTACCTTCACCGATGGATCAGTATATGGCTTGGGGCAAGCTTTCAAGTCTGCCCCACATCCCACTTTGATTGCCCCTGAGTGCAGCCTAGAGCATGTGCATAGCCTTCTGGAACTCCAGGGACAATTTTGATTTCTCAGGACTCTTCTTGGCTGAATCTTTCCCTGATTCTATTAGTCTTCTGTCTGTTCTGACATTTCTCTTTTTGCTACTAGTATTATAGAGCTACCAGCCCCCTCTCAATTGCTGGCCACCAATATCTCCATTGTTTTCAGCAACACCTTTAGGCATGAACTTCTCCACGCTCTAGTCCAAAGTTATTCCCTCAGGCAGAGCTGTAGAGTTCTCCAGTCTTACATACTGTCCCTCCACCAGGGAAGAACCTCAAAACCACTGCACCACAGCTGGGGATGGGGACAGCAGCCCACTTCTCCCAGAGTGACATCCCTGCAATATAAGCAGTGCTGAGGGATGGTAGCCTTTTGTCTTCTTGGCTTGCAGTGCTGGTGTGGAAACTCCTCCCTTTGAGCAAGCTGTAGTGGAGACAATCAGGCCCTAATATTCTCAGCTTGTGGTACCTGGAGCAGAGCCCTTACTTTATGAATGACCTGGGTGAGGGAAGGGAGTCCCATTTCTCTCAGCCATGCCTGCTTTGAACAGTGCTTTCACAGCATGAGACTGTGGAGGATGAGAGATCCTAGTGGCTTGCTCTTTCCAGGGTGAATCATAAACCTGGACTAGAGGCTAAGTGGAGCAGGACAACTCGTCTTTTTGCCTGCACCACAGGGAGTGGTTCTTTGATCACATGGAGCTAGGGTGGAGGTGGGGTGATGGGAGCAGGTCCTGACTCAAATGCTAAAGATTTTCTCTATTTTAATCAAGATTTAGCATAATTTGAGTAAATATCTCTCTATTTGCTACACATCCTTAGGGGAATTTCCAGAGACTTTAAATGGCTGTTTCTGTTTCTATTTTTATAATGTCCACTAGTTAAATGGTCATTTTTCTGGGGAGAGCACTCCTCTAGATCCTCACATCACCCTTCTAGAAGTCCTGCCCCCATCAGGCAGGGTTTTTAACTTTGAGTCTCAGTTAATAGGCATCTAGCAAGTAGACTGTGAATTTTACATAAATGTAAAATAAATGTTATTGCTATTGTTAATGAAAATAATTTTACAATAATAAATCCATATCAGTTAAAAAAGTGGATAATATTTTGCCAAGTTACTGTATCCAGTTTGATGGCACATAACATTAGCCTTAAGTCAGGTTCAGTGTTCAGTATGTTTCTTTTCTTAGTCTTTATTTTTCACTAAATTAGAAACTGCTAAGTAAAAAAGGAAACAAGTGATTGGTGACTTTGTTAACTATTTTTCAGGGCAAGGCAAGGACTCAGACTTCCTGGGGTGCTCTGTCACTGAAGACGAATCTGGCACTCTGTTAGGTGTAAAGTCAACAGGCTTCCGAGTGCTTCAGCTTGGGATAAAGCAGCTTATGGTTTCCTAATCTACTCTTTGATTACATTCCACTCTGGAAAGTAATCTTTTGTTTCCATTTCCATTGCATCATGTGGAGGTGGTTTTAAAATATAACCAAATAATATGAAGTCCACTAATTCCTCTGTAATACTCTTAATGAAGTATTTCACACACTTTTTGGAGAGAGTCAAACTCAGCAATCAATCTGTCATATCTTAGCTTTCCTATAAAATCCTGATATCATATCCTCAGACATCTTGAAATTTCACGCCTGAAGTGACAGGTTTAGGCTACTCAGAGTTCTAGATATATTGTTGAGCAATGACACTTGACTAAGCTTCATGAAATCATAGAAATGGTTTTTAGTGGCCTTATAAGTATCATGAGGAGCTGGTTTTATCATAATTTTAATTTCAAAGGCTGACATGAGCATCTTCTCCTTTGACAGTCAGGGAACTTGGGAGTGAAAAAGCAGGCTTATACTGTCAATTTATTTGTACAGTAGGCTGAAAATACATTTATTCTGTGGGCTCAATTTGATTGCATCACAATTGTCTCTCTCAGCATAACTTAAGATGAGGAGTCATTTGCTGACTGACAGCTGTCTCTGAGGAAAGTGCTCAATGGATGGTGGCAGAGACCCCTCCTTGCTGAGCCCTAAGCTCACACTGTGTCAGTATTAATGTCAACACATTTTCCAGTTTACACCATGGCTCATAAAAGAATCCTTAACTTAAAAAAAAAAAGTTTTCTTTTTACTAAAGCATGCTTTCAGTGTTGAATTGGTCAAAATGTCATCAAGCCCATTTACTCTATACACTTAGTACGCATATGTCAAGACCAATTCACACAATATCACAATTTAATTCTGACAATAGCTACTCAGAGTTAGTGCATACTCCGCAGGTTATGCGCAAAGTCCCCAACAAGACTGTCTCCCTTCAGATGCCAGCTGCAAGTTTGGGAATTCCCAGGCCACCTGTACTTCTTTTTTTTTTTTTTTTTAATTTTTTTTATTTTTTCCCCCCAAAGCCCCAGTGGATAGTTGTATGTCGTAGCTGCACATCCTTCTAGTTGCTGTATGCGGGACTCGGCCTCAGGATGAACGGAGAAGTGGTGCCTCGATGCGCACCCGGGATCCGAACCCGGGCCACCAGCATCGCAGCGCGCGCACTTAACCACCAAGCCACAGGGCCGGCCCCCACCTGTACTTCTGACCAACTGGCTACAAATTCAGGAGTAGGGGTCATGAGAACTAAAGTTTTGATAATTTTGATTATCAAAATTTGGTTTGATAATTTGCTAGAATGACTCATGGAACTCAGGAAAGCTCTGTACTTATGATTGCAGTTTTCTTATAAAGGATACAAATCACAACCAGCCAAAAGAAGTCTGGGAAAGGTCTGAGACAGTCCTAAATGTGGAGTTTCCTTGTTCTCTCCCTGTCATCACCCTCCTGGCACACTGAAGTGTTCACCAACCAGGAAGCTCAACTAAGTTCAATGTTTAGAGTTTTTATTGAGATTTCATCGCATAGGCATGACTGATTAGATCATTGGCCATGTGACTGAACTCAATCTACAGCCCTCCATCACCTCCCAGGAGGTAGGTCTAATATGTGACTCAAAGCTCCAACCCTCTAATCTCACAGTTGGTCTTTCCTGTGTGGCCAGCCCCCACCCTGAAACTATCTAGAGGACTACCATAAGTCCTCTCGTTAGCACAAACTCAGAGGGGTTTACCCATGAATTCCACCGTGAATAACAAAAACACTCTTATCACTCAGGAAATTCCAAGGGTTTAGAAGCTCTATCCCAGGAACCTGGAACAAAGACCAGACAAATCCTTTATTATACAACATACATCTTCATCCAGTTGTGAAGTCTATGCCAGCAGCATATGTATTAGTCACTGCCCTTCCTCCTGGTATGCTGTTTATAATATACAGTATCCGTGGCTCCATTTGATAAGGGCTTCTGCCAATCTGTTACTAAGCTATTTCTTTGATCTTGAGATTACTATCATTTGTACCTATGTATACATGACGAGTGCAATGCCGAGAGCACTTGATGGATTTGGACTCTTCCTTGTCTTTAATAATTATTGGTGCTTATTGAGTCTTTGCTATTTTCATGGCATTGTTCTCAGAACTGTATGTGCATTCCATCCTCAAAAAACATTTATAAGATTAGATACTGTTGTTATCCCCACTTTACTCATAAGGAAAGTGGGACAAAAAGACATTTTGTCCACAGTAACCTGCCTAAAGTCACAAAACTAGTAAGTGGCAGAGCTGGGATCTACACACGGGCCGGTGTCCCTACCCCTGAGACTGTGCCACTTGTCGCAGCAAAAATATCACCTTTGCACTGGCGAGCTCTGGAGAAACTCAGTTGGTTTATCATAAAAGCAGCTTTTCTTCATTGGAAAAATGATGCAACAGCGTCAGTGGTTAGTGCTGTAATATGACAAGGTTTCTTAAAACACACTAAGAACTCAGGTCAAACAAAAGGTAATCCAATGAAATTCAATTTTCAAATACTTGTCTTTCCTTGGATGCTTGGGAAAAATCTTCATTTATAGATTCACCATCCCAACACATGCAGAGTCAAATTCCTTATTTACTCTAGGATCTCTTCACTATTCTTTATTATGAAGTTATTCTGAGTTGGAGTACTAGTGTTTCTGTTTCTGTCACTATTTTTACACCCTAATGAACTAATTTTGAGTCGTTAGTACATTTAAAAAGTTATTAATGGTAATAATAAAAATGAAAGTTTAAGAAAATTAAGAAAAAGTTCAAATGAAGTAAAAATACATTCACCAATGAGTCTTCGTTTCCTTATCTATACAATGGGGGTAGTAATCCAAGTGAAGTGTTGCGAGGCTTACAAAATAATAATATATATAAAGTGCCTCTGGTGAGCAGATCAGTGCTCCAAAAGACAGACAGATTTATTTTATTTTTTTGTGAGGAAGGTCGGCCCTGAGCTAACATCTGCCAATCCTCCTCTTTTTTTTCCTGAGGAAGACTGGCCCATCTTCCTCCACTTTATATGGGAGGCCGCCACAGCACGGCTTGACAAGCAGTGCGTTGGCGCTCACCCGGGATCCGAACCGGCGAACTCCGGGCCACTGAAGCAGAGCGCGTGCACTTAACTGCTTGCACCACTGGCTGGCCCCTGACAAATTTAGAATCTTGATCGTCAGTGGGGCAGGTGCCAGCAGGCCTGCTAGAATCCTCCATTAGTGCTCCTTCATTCCTGCTGTGTTCATTTCTTGTTCTGAAAAGAGTTATTTTTCTCTTGTGGATATGAATTGTTACTTTTGGGCAACTACCAGGAGGGGAAATGTCAGACTATCCAGTCACAGAAGGAAGAGTGACTGTTTTTTTTGTTTGTTTGTTTTTTTGGTAAAGAAGATTGTGGCTGAGCTAACATCTGTGCCAATCTTCCTCTATTTTGTATGTGGGACACTGCCACAGCATGACTTGGTGAGCTCTGTGTAGGTCCACACCCAGGATCCGAACCCATGAACCCCAGGCTGCAGAAGAGGAGAGTGTGAACTTAACCACTGTGCCACCAGTCCGGCCCCTAAAAGTGAAGTTTTTGATAGAGATCTCATTAATGGAGACCAGGCGGGGACCAAAATTGCAAAGTAATGAGACACTATGATGTACTCTACTTTATTTTTATTACGCACAGCACTGATACCACTTATTTTTATTCTCCTCATTCATTGTCCTAAAATTTGTATGTTTGGAAAATGATGAAGTGTTCTTTGTTTACTTATATACAGATATTTTATAAAGCTTTTCCATAATTATGATAGAAGACACATTTAAATTAATTGGGCCACTTTTCTTTATTACGTTTAATTTCTCCCCAAACTCAACAAGCTGACTTTAAATGGACCTTAATGAGAAACATACTTTTCATTAAATAATTCTCCTCCAGAACTTTTATGCCTAGCTGCCCTGTTCTGACTGACCTGGCTGCTGTAAGTTCTCATCCAGAAACTCAGCCCTGGGCTGCCAGACAACAAGCAAAAACACACTTCAACTGTAGGAACTGTGGGAAGGAGCCCGTGACAATGGCCTTTCATAGATTTTCCAGTTATATTTTAGTAACAACAAAAAAAAGCCAACTCCTCCTTTGAACTAGAACACTTAGAGCCAGCTGTTTACTTATGTCTACAATGTAAATCTTTCGAATTGGTTTTTGGTCCAGCTGGTGTGTGTGAGGTGTGCTGTGTGATTAACTGAGTGATTTGCTTTAAGACGACCCGTGGGTGGAGTTGGGCTCTACTCAGAGGAGAAGCTGGAATTGTCATCCAGCCCCCACAAGGCCTCCAGCTCTGTGCATTGCCCTTGGCCTCCGACTTGCCATTTCATTTTCCTTGAGTGTTTCTGCTTCTTTCCCACCCCCTTCCTAGATGTCTACAGATTTCTCTCCATCTCAGGAAACAAAGCCCTCACCTGCATCTGTTCAGCCTTCTCTGCCTCCCTTCATTCGCACAGGTTTAGAGGTCTCATTCTGGAGTTTGAACAGTATCCCATCACTTATTACCTGTGTTAGCTTGGACAAATTACTTAACCTCTCTCAGCCTCGATGTCTTCATCTGCAAAATGGGAATGATGTTATTTCTTACATATTATAATTAATTAAATGAGGTAATGCATGTAAACTTCTTAGCACAGAGTCTGGTACATTAAGGGCTGGTAGCTTTTATAATGGTGATTATTGACCACACCCAGCAAAGCAAGAGGCCTTTTTTTTGGTGTATGGAGATGTCTCCTGGCCACTGTCATGTGAGGCCTAATAGGACAGATTCAGCAGGTCTTCCTCCATCATTTGCAGGGCTTGGGGGCAAGAGCACAAATGTACACCCACTCCCACTTTCTTCCCACTTTCAGCTCTGTTCCTCACTACAAGTTACCTCACTCACACATGTGTGTGATACCCCAGCCCGCATGTCTAAGCTCTGGCCAAATCCGCCTCCCTCCTGTCCTGCAAATAGCCACTCCTCTGCCACCTCCCAGTTCTAAGGATGGGCCCTCCAGAGGATAGACCCAGGGCAGAGCTCCTTGCAGGCTGGCATCAGCTTGAGCCCTTGGATGGGGAATTCCTTGATCCTGGGTACCTGGAGTGTGGTGTAGAAGAGGAGAGTGGCATGAGCTTGGTGCCTTGGAAATGTCCCCCATAGAGAGGCATGGCTGGAGGACGGCGGGAGCAGAGCACTCCAATCGAAGGGACTCAGGGCAGGGCCCTGGATGTCTGGAGGTGACCATGTTGTGGCAGAAAGAACCATGCTTTAGAGAGGGCAGTTTCTCCATGATCCATTTCTCTAGCCGGCCTGAGGCCTTTGTGTCCTGTATAGTTACAGGGATGACATGCCTCCCTTGTGGGCAGGAGTCCACTCTTCTGACTCAGGCCCTGACAACTATCCAAGGGCTTCCTTTTCGTAAACACCAGACCCCCTTTGGACCACCCCCAACTAATGCAAATGTCCTTCAGTTTATTATGACATCTGTGCCCGCCTTTCACAGAGGTCCCTCCTGAGCTGCAACATAGACCTTTCTACTCCTCCCCTTTTCTAGTGTTTCTTTCGCTTGGCATTTGCTGGGTGGACACTGAAGAAACACTGGGAGAAGCTCATCTTAAATTCCGGGGAACTTAGGAGAACCTCAGGATACAAAGGGAGTGAAAGAGATCTGTTTGCTGGTCGTAAGTAACATCTGAATCTAGAAACCCCGGCAAGAAAACCATGAAAGTCAGCACACCCCACTTGCTGCAGAATTGAGGTTACGATCCATCTGCTTCTTTAAAATATATGCTATGTCTACATTGGCAGCTCTCCTTTATTACTGAGAGTTGCAGCACCCACATGTTCTGCATATTGCTGCAGAGGATTTGGGGTGAAGTGTTAACTGACTGAGAATTTATGTTTTAGAAATAATTTGGCAAGAAAAAGTTATGGAGTATAATTGAACAGCAAATGCACAACAAAGATAGCGCACATGTGGTAGATAGTAAAACCCCCAGAAAAGGAAATTGATGCCTTTAATTATGAATTGTCATAGTGGATCCTGAGCAGAAGTGCCATCCCTGCAGTGTGAACTCTTCAGTTCCAGAAATGGAAGCTTGGCTTCCTTCCCTTCTGAGCAGGAATGCTTTGCTCTGGTGATCTCGAGGGTCCAATTCTATTCCTGTGGCCCAGCTCTCACTAAGCAGCTGATTACTTCAGAAGTGGGTTGGTCTGGTGAAGTATCCGTATGTATAAAGCTGTAAACAAAGGAAAGAGCCTCTTTCAGGGTTTTTTTTTTTCCTGAAAAAAGTGACGTAGCTGACTGGCATTCCAACTAGAAGGCTATAGAACATGAGTTTCTTGTGATGTTAAGAGCAGTTCAATATAAACAGGCTTCTGCAGTTAACAAGTTTGGGAAATGTTGAATTGAAAATGAATCTATCCACTTCTGGGTGTACACCCCCAAAAATTTATAACAAGGTCTCAAAGAGATATTTGTACACCCATGTTTATAACAGCATTATTCACAATAGCTAAAACATGGAAGCAACTCAAGTGTCCATTGACTGATGGATGGATAAACAAAATGTGCTATACCCCACAGTGGAATATTATTCAGCAATAAACAAGGAGGAAATTCTGACACATGCTACAACATTAATGAACCTTGAGGACATTATGTTGAGTGAAGTAATCCAGTTACAAAAAGACAAATATTGTATGATTCCACTTATATGAGATACTTAGTAGTCAATTTCATAGAGACAGAAAGTAGAGTGGTGGATGCCAGGGGCTGGAGGGAGAGGATAATGCAGAGTTATTGTTTAATAGGCACAGAGTTTCAGTTTTATAAGATGAAAAGAGTTATGGAGATGGATGATGGTGATGGCTGAGCAACAATGTGAGTGTATTTAATACCACTGTACTGTACACTTAAAAATGGTTAAGATAGTAAATTTTATGTTGTGTATTTTTTTAAATGAAAGCATTTTTTTTTTTGAGGAAGATTGGCACTGAGCTAACATCTGTTGCCAATCTTCCTCCTTTTTTCCTTTTTTCTCCCCAAAGCCCCAGTAGACAGTTGTATGTCATAGTTGTACATCCTTCTAGTTGCTCTATGTGGGACGCCATCTCAGAATGGCTTGATGAGTGGTATGTAGGTCCATGCCCAGGATCCGAACCAGTGAACCCTGGGCCACTGAAGTGGAGTATGCGAACTTAACTGCTACACCATTGGTCCGGCCCCCTATGTTGTATATTTTAACACAATAAAAAAAAAGATAAGAAATCTAAGAATGTTTGTTTTAACTGCAGGATATCTCAGGCCTTTATTATGCTCAAGTACAATATTATTTGAAATTAGAGAGTGTAAAACACATTTTTCCAGAAATAGAATATACTCTAGAAACTGCAAATATAGACCACTTTTTATTCTTTAATCTTTTTCCTATCCCTTTTCCAGATAAATCTTTTAAATATCTAAGTTAGAATGTTATTTTTTTAAAAACATGATAATTCAAAATGTTCCGTGGGAGTAGGCAAGGTTGATTCAAGAACATTGGGATCTAATGTTACCATAAGTTGTCCATCTAAGGAGGAAAATGTTATGCAAAGTTTCTTATGGGAAATCAGATGCAGGGGAGCAATTTCTGCATGGGATAGTGTGTCATTTAGGCACCTGTGTCATTTAGGCACCACACAACCACACAGTTCAGGCAGGGACCACCCAGAGTCCAACTTCCTTGGCTCATAATAAGATATAATAGTAGTTTTTCCTTAGTTATACCTCCACAGTTCTCAGAGCCCCTCTCCTAAGAGACCCACTCCTCCACTTAACGACTCTCGTTTAGGAGGGACTGGGAGAATGGCAGTAAGTTGAGCATTTAGGAAAACACTCTAGTTCTCCGACAACGCTTTTGTTATTTACACCTTTCTTTTCCTTTTTTCATTTAGTTCCACAGATCAACCGCTAGCCCCAGAAGCATCGATTAATCTTCCTTGTGACATTTGAGGCTGCTGGCCTTTGTCCAGTTCAACAGACTTTCCTCCTTAGAGAAGCAGAGGGTCTGATTCAGGGGAGGGCAGGGGCTGAGAAATAAGCCTCACACTTACACTAAGATGCTGGCAGTGTCCATGTACATGCTCTAAATTTTAAAACACAGAGTCTACTTTTGGACAAATAGTCTAGCTATAAGGAATCTATCATAAATTCTATAAACATAGTGATCATATTCTCCAAATGTCAAATTGGGACACATCATCTGGCTAAAGGATTTTTTTTCTGATTTGTGAAGTTACTAAATCTTTATGAGCTATACATTAATCTCATTTAATTAGTAATGGAAATCTTTTATTGGAGAAAAGAGAATTTTATAAAATCATAACTGTACCAGGAAAGCTGGCATAAAGGGTCAGTATATGTGATCTCACATGGTGTTTAGATTGCAGAATCATACCTAAGAATATTTTTGGTATATTTCTTTACTCTTTTAAAGGATTCAATCCTGTATAATTCTCTTGTGAATCAAGACCTAGTCCACTCTGTCTCAGTTATTTTTAAAGAAGGCTTTTATCATTCAATTCACTTCACTCAATGAGTGAAGCTGCAAGAAATTTTTTTTTCTCCTTCAAAACTGTAGCTTTCTCACCCTGAGACATTGCACACAAGCCTCTAGAGTATGAATATGTCTCAGAGTCATGGGACTCGTTGCTGACTCTGTCATTCCAAAATTCACATGTAATGCCGGAGTGGAACAAGACTACAAATCTCAAGCCAAGTCTCTGAGTTTCCTGTGTTATCTGATCAAATATTAAATTAGCACCATCCCTATCTAGTTCTGGTTTGTTTTTAGGTGAACAAGTGAGCATAAATGCCTACCACCCGTCCAGGAGGAGTGGGAGAGTGTATGCTATTGAATATCCCCTATAAGGTCCCCATATTTGAGTCAGTGTTGGCTTGGACTTGGAAAACAGCAGGGCAGTTGGACCTGATTAAATATGAAAAGTTGGCAAAGCAGATCTGTAGGTTACCCCACCCTACATCTTCCCCTGAATCACTTTATCCAGAGTAAAATCTGGGCCATAAATCCTTAAAAATTTCACCATCATAAGAAATTTTAGTCTTCCTCGCTTTTTAAATGACTGTTAACTGACTTCCTTGAGTCTTCTAATTTCCACTTCATTAAGGGAAAGTGCTAAATCTGACCACTTGGGAACGTTGAGTTTCTACTATGCTCCTTCCTAATCCGTAACAGAATGTTTATGAGAGAGTCTCAGCAGGACCAAAGTTTATCCAAAAAATTCTCTTACAGAAACAAAAGCTCTGATTTCTAATCCAGTGGAGTGCTGGTAAACGTTGAACAACATAGTAGTTGCCAATTTCCGTGGTGTAAATACTGCCACCATGGCTGACTTAGTTAGCAACGTGTCATCGCTGAACGCAGAATTGGGAAGAGATGGGCACAATCAGCTCTTGAAAGCCAGTAGGAGCCGGCTTCAGCATGCCACTGAGTTTATCCCCCTAGTCCAGCTGCTCCCAAAATTTGGTGTGAATCACTATCGCTGTTATTAAAAGTGCAGGGGCTGATTCAGATCTTTGTGGCTGAAGCCAGGGCATCTGTGTGTTTAACAAGTTTCCCAGATGATCCTGAAACTGCAGTTTGAGCTCTGGTTTCTATGTTCATTCCTAAATAAGGCCAGTCTTGTATACGCGGTATTGCCATTCCAGATCAAGAACTCTAAATACATGTTCATGCCACAAAATTCACTAAGATGTAATGAAAACAGATTCTAATGTTCAGGATGAATAATGTTCATCCTCTTCACTTTGATATAATAGTCTATATTCAGTTCATTACTTTTCATTATCCTGAATGTAAAATATGCCATCGAGAGCCAAATTCCATATATTTTAGAAATTAGATGAAATCTTTATGGAGCACATAAATATGCTCATCCTAGAGTTGTGAGAAATATTTGCGTCAGACGTTTTCTTTGTAAAAAACGATTCTTTTTTGACAGCTTTCTTTGCTTACCGTCAGTTTTCTTCCAATAGGATTGTACCAGGTGTGTTGTGAATATGATTTGTTTATGACAAAAAAAGTCAGATAAATATACTGACTTCCTCTGAAAAGTGTTTGGGTGCTTTTCAAAAAGGCTTTGTGGAGTTCGTTTATTCCTCTTTAGGGATGAATGCATTTCACTGGAGATGATTTCGCTGGTTTAGAGCTGATCTTTTTCCAAAGACTGCTTTCACGCCACAAATATCTATCAAGACATAGCCTCTACTCTAAAGGAGTTTATGATCTAGTTGGGGTTAAGAATTCCTTCTATTAACAATTAGAGACGTTTATGGGAGGTATTTGAAACCGTGGCTGGTATTGATTGTTGCGTGTATTTTCTAAGTTGTTTGGTGGGAGAGACAGACGTGTAAATAATCACCATAGAGTGTGACAAATGCTGGGAGACAGTGACTCAAGTTTCCGTGATGATTCAGGACAGGTTCACAAAGGAGGTGACGTGAGCTGGGTCTTCAGGATAATTGGAGTTGGAAAGGTGGAAGCAGAGAGGGCATTTCAGGCAGAGGATGAAACCCAGGCACCTGGCCCAAGAACAGAGATTTTCAGATTGTCCCTTTGAATAAGTGCTCTCCTACTCTGTTCACTGAACTGTGCTTGGCACTTGGGGGACGAGGAGTAAACAGGCGACACAGCCCCTGCACTCAAGGTCTTTATGTGCCATTTGGATGCCTAAGCCTTGCAGATATCAGAGAAGAGGGGAAGTAACACAATCAAACACCATGGTGCATTTCAGATATTCAGAGGTGTGGGGTATTGTAAAAAGGTGAGGGAGATGTGGGCTGACATGCTTAGGGAAGTCTTTCCGGGTTAAAGATATTAGTGCAAAGGAAGCAGCATTTAAGCAAACAGCACAAAACAAACAAGCAAACAGAGGTGAGAGAGAATGCGTTATATGGGAGACAGGAAGAAAATCAGCGTGACCAGAATAGACAATGTGGGTGAGCAGTGTGGAGGATGGGAGGACGTGGTCATGGAAAGCATACAATTCAGAGTCCTGCCTTAGCTCAGGATGGGTCAGAGATTGGGGGGAAAAAGAAAAAACCCTTATCTTTTCAGATCCTCAGTTTCTTTAACTATAGAATGTGCCTAGTAAAACGTAACTCACAGGCTTGTGAGGCTCAAAGGAGGCAATTGATGCAAAAGCATTTTGTAAACTCCTGTGTACTATAAATATGGGTCATTATCAATGGATGGGATTCCTGGACAACAATTCCCTTCTAAGAAGTCACGACATTTTGCCTGGATGTTTAGGCTTTTGTGAATGGCATTCTTCAGTGTAAGGATACATGTTGTGTGCCCAGTTTAGATCTTCCCCTGAGAACCAACCTCAGAACCCAAACATTTCTACTTAAATAGCCTATATTCAAAGAAGCAGAATTTGATTTCGGGTTTATTTTATATCTTAAATGATAAATTCAACAATTTTTACAGTTTAAAATGTTAACAATATTAAGTAATTAATTGTTAAGGTTTTAGTGACTTTAGTGTGTGTGTATTCTCAAGTGGGTCGCATTCCTAAAGAAAAAAAAATGGAACTAAGAACTTGTTTTATTTAAACTGAAAAAGCATTAACTGCTGATCTGATTTATGGATGTTCTTTTAGAAAGCACTGTTTTGAAATGAAAACAATGCTGCTAATCTTAAAGTATCCATTGATGACCTGATTTTCTCATCAAGCGAAACACTAGTGTTAAAATAACTGAGCATGAGTCTAGGCCTAGTGTACCACAAGACTCTGCTGGCCATTCTCCCATCAGCCACCCAGCTATGCCCATTAAAGTGACATAAATACAATAAACACTATTAAAAAACTCTTTATTTTGTATATCAGAGTGACATTTAAAAAAGGAAAACATAATTTTGCAAAGACAGTTTCAATAAATTTGCACAAAAGGAATTTTCAAAATAAATTTCAGTTGTTTTTCTCATTTGGAGAATGATATTCTTTCTCATACATAAAGTTCAGATCTTTCCTTTCATCCCAATTTGGAAGTTTTCACTGTTTGCAAGACACTGAAAGTGAAGCCATTAGCTTGTTCCACAGAGCTTTTGCCTCAGCTAAGCCCTGGGGCCCTTATGTGTATTTCCGATCTAACATCTGTTCAGCACCTGAGGACTGATCCCACTTCACTTTTCCAATTTAGTTTCACTGCATTTCTTGGTAGAACCATCCACTTGGATCTTCTCAATGACATATTACTGAATTCTTCACCAGCATGGGGATTTTCCCCCCTCAACACATCTAGAATAAAAATGCATTTGAAATGTAAATATAAATTACATTTCCACACTTGAGGAAAGAAAAAAGATAATAGATGGCTACCACTTTCCATTCCAAATTGCTCAAAATACTTCCCAAATGTGGCTAAAATCCTTCATATTTTCAGGTACATGTTACCTGTTTCCCTTGGAAGAGGAAAACGGCTTTCTTTTGCTCATTTTATAGGTGTGATAGGAATGGTGGCTCAGCTAATCTGATAAATTCTATTAAATGAAAATGGAGGTATTGAGAATTCCAGCCTCTGGTTATTAGAATGGACAAATTGTGTTTAAATGCCGCCACAACAATTTGAAAAAAAGTGGAAAATTAATGTAAACCAGCTTCATGTAATCCTAAATCCCACAATTCTTTGTCTGAATTCAAATCTTATTGGTTTGGTGGTTGATTTTAGTGAAATTGTTTTATGTATGTAAACTAGGGCCTGGTAGATTAACGATGGCTAAAACTTCTCAGTGACTTCTAGTGAGAGGTAAAGTCTGGCCTCAGAGACCTGCTTGTGTGTGGTGGAAGTGACACTGTGTGACTCCCAAGGCTAGGTCATAAGAAGTCTTGCTGCTTCTGCTTTTGTCTCTGGAACACTCTCTGGAGCCCTGAGCTGTCCTCTAATTAGTCCACCTAACCCGGGACTGCCAGACTTGAGAGGCCACATGTGGGTGCTCCAGTTGAGCCCAATCTTTTTGGCCACCCAATATCACGCAGCAGTGAAGCTATCTGAAACCTCTAGACGAGCCTATCCATTCAATACCGTATGGAACAATAGACTCACTCAGCTGAGCCCTGCCTGCATCCCTTAACCACAAAATGTTTGGAGTGATAATTGATGAGATATGCTAGGGCGTGAGAGCTCCCTGCACAGTCCTTCCTGACTCCAATTTCTTTTATTACTTTTACAGGCAATATGTAAGCAAATGATGGTGGCTGTGTTCCAAAATTTTTCATCTACAAAATCAGGCAGTGGGCTAGATTGGGCTCACAGGCCATAGTTTGCTGCCTCTTGATCTACATAGCTGAGGTGATGGTATTTGAATCTTTTTGAGTTTTTGGGAAAGAACTCAAATTTTAAATGAATTGTTGGTAGCACTTCCTTATAATCCAAGTTTTAAACCGAAATTGAAAGTTTTATTCATTGTCAAGCCTCAACAGAATACGTGTAAGTCAATGGAATGTGTAAATTAATGTAAGAAGAAGCAAAAAAAATGTACGTTTGGAAACATTATTTTAGAGGTTCTTTTTGATCTACTAAGTTACAGATCCTAGAAGAAGGTGGATTACACATACAGATAAACTAAAGTGGAGTTTTTCTCCACAATTTCATTACACATCAGAATATCTTTTGTCAATTGTTACTTTTTTTAATCATTTGGAGTTGTAAAGAGATTTTCTTGATAAGCATTACCCAATAATTGATGAAGCATTTGGTACACTATTTATAGAATTCATTCCCCCTACAACAGCCTGACAAGATCTCTTGGCCCCTGTGGCTGAGTTGCTGGCTGTTTGACAGCCGCTCATCTATGTTATGTGCTAGGTTAGAACAGAATATTTCCAGCGAACTGAAACTATGTGGGCAATCATGGGTAGCAGAGACTTATTGGTGGTAGATGAGAACGGCTCTTGGAATTGGAAGATTTTGCTCTTTATAAGGGAGTTATTAAGGTCTTGAAAGTCGGAGAGGGTCAAGATTTTAATTATCTGTTTCCTTCTGAAAGACTTCTCTACAATAATCTTTTAGTGTTAGTTGAGCCACCCCAACTCATTTTAACCTGTGCTGCTCATTAATTTTTTTGTCTTTCTTATTATTTTGGACTCATTTAGTCTATTAAGTTTTAAGCAGCTTGAGTGCAAGAAACAAGTTTTTTCTTCTTTATGTTATCATTCTATTACTTGGCATATAATTGTGCTCAATCATTTTTGAATGAATGCATCATAAATCATTTCCACACTTCTTTGTCCAGCAATTGCAATGTTTTGCTTGACCCTTTTTCCTCACGTTTTCTTATATCAAATATATACACACATATATGCATATGAAGATTTCTTATATCCAGTCTTTAACTATCCAAGAATGCTATGAATAGAATATGTAATATGATCATTGCTTCCTCCTATTGCTATAATAACATTTTTTTTGCAATTTGATTTTGTGAATTAGCTATCCCCAAGTTTCCAATCACTTTGAATTTATTTATTCATTTAGAAGAAGTAATGTAAACACATAGTGCACAATTTTTAAAGGTATGAAATAATATACAGTAGTGAAAAGTTGTTTCCTCCCATCTTACCTCACAGTTCTTGGTTTCTCATTGCTATACCCAGTTTTTTGAGCATCCTTCTATAGACATGCTGCACCTGTACCAGACAATCATTTATCCTATCATCCCCTTTAATTTACACACACAGTAGAATACTGTACACACTTTTCCATATCTTACTTTTTTCATTCGTTATTGTATTTTAGAAATGATCCTATTTTAGTACATATAAAGATGACTTTAAAAAATATCTGCTGGTATTTTATTGTATGGGTGGACTGTAGTTGACTTAACAAATATTTATTGATGTATGTTTGTGTTCTTTTTAAACATTTTGCTCTTGCAAGCAGTGCTGTAATAAATATCCTTCAACATATGTTTTGGGCACATGTGAGAGACTGTGTGTAGGATAACTTCCAAGAAACAGAATTGCTGAGTCAAAGCAGTATGAATCTTGCATTTTATTAGATGTTTTCAAATTGACCTCCGTAAAGTTGTAATAATATGCACTCAGAGCAGCAAAGCATTCATTCTGTTTCCCATTCCCTCCACATACAACGTCTCATCAAATTTTGATTTTTGTTAATTTGATAAGTGAAAAATGTTCTCTCCTTAGAGTTTTAAGTTGTAGTTTTCTTAGTTTACTGAGGACTGGTCAAGATTTTTGCCCAATTTTCTATGTAATTATTGACTGTTTATCTTCTTGATTTATAGTTCTTTGGATATTAAGGAAATTAGACTTTTGCTAGACATACATATTGAAAATTCTCAATTTTGTCTTTTCTTTTTTAATATAATCAAAGATGTCAATCCTTTTGGGCTTTGGAAATATTGTATAATATTGTATAAAACAATTCACCCATGGTTTCTTCTAGTACTTCTATAATTTCTTGTTTTTTTACTTTAATGTTATATTTACCTGGAAATTTTGGAGTAAAAAGTGGACTTCTTTTTTCCAGAATGCTATCAAGTTGTCAAAACTCTATTTATTGAACAATTCTTCTCCCCACCTACCTGCAATGCTTCCTTTATCATATTGTAAATTCATGTATGAGTGTTTTGTATATCTCTGATATCTGTATTTTCTTTCTTTAAACTATCTTTTTCTATGTACCACATTATTTAAATTATTTTTGCTTTAAAATGTTTTAACATCTAGTTTTCTTATTTTTCTTTTCTAGGATTGTTCTAGCTATACTTGGAAGTTTATTTTTTCGCATGAACTTTAGAATTAAATAAGTTTAAAATTTTTCTATTTGTATTTTATAGTGGGATGAAATACAACTTATAGATTAATTTAGAAAGAATTGATATTCTTATATTATTGTCTTCTTATCAAAGAACAGAGTATACCTTGCCTTATATTCATCTTCTTTAAAGTGTTTAAATTTTTTCTTATGGATCTAACTCCTTACTTGTTAGTTTTATTCCTAATTGGTTTTATTTGTTTGTTTGTTTGTGGTTGCTCTTGTAAATAGGTTCTTTTCTTCCATTTTGTTTTTTCTAGTTGGTAGTCATTTTATATATAGTAAGGCTATTGATTTTTATATATTCATTTTGAACCCAGCCACCTTACAGAAATCTCTTATTGTTTATAAATAATTTTTCAGTTGATTTGCTTGAGTTCTTTAGATGTACAATTATATCATCTGAAAGATAATTTTGTACTCATTTATTAAAATGTTTTCTCTCTTAATTTTTTTCTCTTCCCTTGTCTATTACCCCCATAAAATAAAAAAAAGTTAAGTAACAGTGTTAATAGATAGTAGACATCCTTAGCTTACTTCTAACCTCAATGAGAATGCTTCTAGCTTATTTAGCATTAAGTATGAGGCCAGCTTTTACTTGAAATATATAATAAGGAACTATTTCAATGTATAGACTTAGATAAATATACATATTACATATATATATAAATATGTGTGTATGTGTATACACACATATATACCATATATATCTCACCTGGAAACATTTCTGTATTTAAATAAATATATATTTAAGGAAATGTTTGAAAAATTTTGGGTGATTTTGTGTGTGTGCACAGGAAATGTATATAAGAAAATATTTAAATGTGTTCAGGTAATTTAATATTTTTTCCTCTACATTCCTTTCTGGCCTCAGAAAACATGAATTTTCTCAGCTTTTTGCCGCCTATATCTCATCCTCTATTCTTTGTAGCAGGTTCATTGACTATGACTAAGTAAAAATTGAATCATACAGGCTCCAGAGCTTCCTAATTGTGCCCCAGGGTTACAGAATTCTCTGACATACTGAATCAGCCAATTGGAAAGAGGCCATAATATTTCTCCTCTACAAGGCGTTTCAAGAAGTTTAATTGGCGATTGTGAGTTCCACCCACTTCACCAAATACCCATCAAAAAAAGATCGCAAAAAGACAAATATGATGTGGCCCTTGAAGTTGATGAAACCTGAATAGTTGCTAACTTGCCTGTGATGGTTAATTTTATGCGTCAACTTTGCTGGGCTGTGGTACCCAGATATGTGGTCAAACAGTATTCTGGACGTTTCCATGAGTGTTTTTGGATGAGATTTACATTTAAATCAGTGGACTTTGAGTAAAGCAGATTGCCCTCCATAACGTGGATGGGTTTCAAGTAATCAGTTGAAAGCCGGAATAGAACAAAAGACTGGTCTTCACTCCTCATCCCCATCCCCACCCGAGCAAGGAGGAATTTTGCCAGCAGACTGCTTTCAGATATGAACTGTGACATCGGTTTTTCCCTGGGTCTCCAGCCTGTTGGCCCACCCTGCAGATTTTGGACTTGCTGGCCCCCATAATCATATGAACCAATTCCTTAAAACAAATCTCTCTCTCTCTCCCCCTCTCCCTCTCCCTCTCTCTCTCTCTCTCTATCTATCTATCAATCATCCATCTACATACTGTTTCTCTGGAAAAACATAACTAATATATTACCCTTCTGTCAAATTGTGACAGGAACAAGTAAGGATTTTCTACATTATTTTACTACTTTTAGAACAAGTTCTGAGATGTTAGATTTACTTTTGGTGGTTAGAGGGAGACAGGGCCAATAGGAGGAGGAGATCCCCTCCCAAACTCCAGACATTCCAGCTTATGCTGAGAATGAAAGAAGAAATACAAGGAAAAACATGTGATGATCTGGGCCTGTGGAATTTCTGCAACTCTGGGAGCTTTATAAGTTTCGCAAGAAATCTTTTACTTGGCCTTTCTGAGTCCTGTACTTATTTAAAATTCTCAGACACACACACACACTGCACCTAGACTTAGAACTACTGCTGGTTTTCCCATTTCTATCACTTCTGCAGTTGTCAAGCCCAGCTCTCCAGGGTCCATCTTTTCTGTATCCTTCCTTGACTAAAAGTAAAATAAACCTGATCAGTTTCATGTTTTTATACAACCTGTGCTATCTTCCTGGAATAATTATTTCTCCTCTTTTCCCCGTCTTCTTCCAACGTGAAATGAGAAGGGCGCTGGCTTTAGAGTCAGAGTTCGCATCTCGGTGCCGCCACTTATTAGTTGTAACATGGTCTCTCTCAGCCTCATTTTTCTCATTAGTAAAATGGACACACAGTACCTACTTGACCAGGTTGTTATGAGGAATAAGTGAAATCACTTATGTGAGGCAACCAGCACTGTTCATAAAATAGAAGGGGCCTCAATAACGTTATCCCCCCACACACAAACTTCTTATTTTTCTTTTTAAGACCCAGCTCAAATGTAACCTTTTACATTGTATCAGTCAGTCCATTGGGCCTGCTAGAAATCGATATAGGCTCAGATCACAGATATGCTCAGAATTATTGGAGATTTTTTGCAAAGACATATGGGAATGTGAATAGAAGGCAAAGTCACCCAGGGTTTGATTTCTTCCCCGACTGGAACGTATATAGGAAGCTTCACGGTGAACTGGAAAAATAGCTCCGTGTTTTCAGGGACAACTGTCAGAGCTCCAAGAACGTGCTTTACCTTGGTTCACCTAAAAGAAAGGGTTCAGTGGCGGTAGCTTTCTGCCACTCTATGTAGGCACGGAACACCTACATTGTGGAGGTTTCAAGGCGGGCTGTGGTAGACAGAATAATAGCTCTCCAAAGATGTCCACACACCAATCCCTGGAACCTTCAAATACATTACCTTGCATGGCAAAAGGGACTTTGCAGATGAGATGAAGGTTATAGATCTTAAAATGATCATCCTAGGTTATCAGCTGGGTCCAGTGTAATCACATGGGCCCTTAAAAGTGGAAGAGGGAGGCAGAAGGGCAATCAGAGATGCACTGGAGGAAGAGAAAGCAGAAACTATATGGAGGCAGGGGAAGGACTTGACCTATGTTTGCTGGCTTTGACGATGGAGGAAGGGGACCATGAGCTTTGGAATGTAAGCAGCCCTACACACTGGGAACACTCCAGCCCACAGCCAATAAAGAAACAGGGACGTGGGATGCAGCCTTGCTCATACCTCAATTTCAGCGCTGAGACCTATGCAGAAAGCCAGCTTAGCCCCGCTGTTCTGGGACTTCTGCCTCAGAAGCTGTGAGATAATAAGTGGGTATTGTTTTAAGCTGTGGTAATTTATTATGGCAGCAATAGCAGATGAGTACAGAGGCCTTCTCAGAGGTAGTTTGTTTATCTGGTACCCAACTCACATATGGATGCTTCAGCTCATGCACACGTACCTCGTGCAATCAGTTGTTGATGGGCTATTGGGGTTTATTTCACTTACAAAGTAGGGATTAGAAATCAAGGCAGCATATGCCCACCCCCAAAAAGTGGGTTGGGGCCATTTTGATTAAAAGGCAGCAGTATAAACGTAGGCTTATGGCACTTCACTGACAATGACTCCTTGACCCAGGACAATTGAGTAGTCTTCTCTTATCCTTTCAGGCATGACTTTACTCCCTCTATTCTCCAGCTGTTCAATCATTTAGCAAATATATATTGAGAGCTGACAATCGTTGTCTCACTGACACTTGTACATGTCACGTTATATCTGTAAGTATTTGTTCTCATGCTCGTTTCCATCTCCAGCTCCCACCACATTGCTGGCACATAGTGGGCCTTTATGATTGGCTATGAACAAATGGATTCCACTAATTAATTCATCCTCATTAATAACTGGAGAATATGATTATTTTGACCCAAAGTAAAATAGTCTCATGATCTTCTTCCCTGAATTATTGTATAATAATAGCCTTTCTAGTTCCCCTGTGACCTCTCATCCTAAAATACAACAGCTAATAGCAGACTCTTGATGAGAGAAATACATTCAGATTATTAGACTTATAGTCATTATTTTAAACATCTTTTGGTTTTCATTTGTCTCATCTTTTTATTATTGTAACCTCAGTCCTTTAATCCTTGTTCGGGCAATTCAACGTAAAATGTACAGATGGAGACTCTGTACTCTGTAATACAGAGTACGCCTGTCCCTTTCCTGATTTACTAATAGTATAGACCTAAGCACGAAATATAAAACTCTTGTGTTCATATTCCAGCTGTTTTGTTCTAGCAATAGATTTTTTTTTAATTGTACATTCCTGGAGGAAACAGTAAGCCACAGTTGCCTGTCTCCCATGGCATGCATGTGTTGCTGTTTTAAATCCTCACAACCTCGTCTCTTCTGGACAATGCCGTGTTACCTTGACCTGATTCAATCAAACTTGTTGATGAAAAGCAAATCATTTGAAAAGGCAATGTCAGTTTTTTTGTTGTTAGTGTTATTTTTTGCAATATCAGCTCTAAATATTTGATAATTTTTGCAACAGAACGCTTCAATATTGCCTTGACTTTTTCATTCTCACCACATTCATTAGCCCCAGAGATCTTAAACAAGTTGTCATACTCCTCTTAGAAGTCAGAAGTGTAGAAATAAATGAAGATCAACCAAATGAGAAAAGCAGAGGCTGTTTATTCAGAGCTTGCTATAGCAAGGTCGTCAGCCTCTGTCACGTGCATTTGGCAGAGACTCAGAGCAGGCAGAGGAGTGAGGAAGCTTTAGAGTGGACTAAAGGGAAGGCTCCAGGGGTGCCTTGATTGGTTGGAGGCTATGGGCCTGGGGAAGCTGGAGCTGGGCTAACGAGATGTGGGACGCCCTATGTGATTGATTAGGGGTGCCTGTTGGCTTTCTCTGGTTGGTCCTAAGTTGGAAGCAGGGACAAAAATTAGAGAAACCGTCAAGTATTAATTAGGTCCTGGCCATTTGGGGCCAAATGTTACAGAAGTTATTCTTTAGCTTCCTGGATTATTACTAGAGATGGCATTCTGGCTTTCTGTAAGTCTTACATATAGCATGCTGGCTTCCTGGGCCATTTATTGTAGATAAAGGGGTTGGTTTCCTGGGCAGGTCTCTGCAGGTTGTGGGTCAGAGTTCTGTTTTCACATGTGGTCCAGTCATTGTCCATTTGTATATTCAGTTTCTCAAATGTATCTCTGCTTTTGAGAGTATGTTCCCGTAAGCACAAGTCCAAAATATACTTCCAAAGAATATTCCTTTATTAAGGTTTTGGACATGGGGCCTAAAAAAAGATGTGAAGCTTAAGATATATACATTAAAAACAAATTTTACATAAGCCTAAATTTTGGGTAATCACCTCTGACCCAAAGAGTTTTTTTAATAGGAGACAGATTTAAAATTTACAATTTTCATATAATTTTCTCTGAAACATTTAGATGGGCATCTAAATAAGCATACAACAATTTCTCTTAAAGACTCTAAACATAAATGAGCACTGAGGATCCTCTGAGATGGACACTGAACATGTACACTTGCAATATTTAGCCCTTATAAAAATCACTTTCATGAAAGTAGAGGGAGATCAAGTACAGGCATACCTCGGAGATACTGCAGGTTCAGTTCCCAACCACCGTAATAAAGCAAATATCGCAAAAAAGCGAGCCACATGAATTTTTTGGTTTCCCAGTGTGTATAAAAGTTATGTTTACACTGTACTGTAGTTTATTAAGTGTGCAATAGCATTATGTCTAAAAAACAATGAACATACCTTAATTAAAAAACAGTTTATTGCTAAAAAATGCTAACCATCATCTGAGCCTTCAGTGATTGCAATCTTTTTGCTGGTGGAGGGTCTTGCCTTGATCTTGATGGTTGCTGACTGATCAGGGTGGTGGTTGCTGAAAGTTGAGGTGGTGTGGGAATTTCTTAAAATAAGACAACAATGAAGTTGACTGCATCAATTGACTCTTCCTTTCATGAATGATTTCTCGGTAGCATGTGATGCTGTTTGACAGCATTTTACCCACAGTGGAACTTCTTTCAAAATTCGAAGTCAGTCCTCTCAAACCCTGCTGCTGCTGTATCAACTAACTTTGTGGAATATTCTAAATCCTTTGATGTCATTTCAGCAATCTTCACAGCATCTTCACGAGGAGTAGATTCCATCTCAAGAAATCACTTTCTTTGCTCATCCATAAGAAGCAACTCCTCATCTGTTAAAATTTTGTCATGAGGTTGCAGCAATTCAGTCACATCTTCAGGCTCCACTTCTAATTCTATCTCTCTTGCTATTTCCACCACATCTGCAGTTACTTCATCCACTGTAGTCTGAACTTCAAAGTCATCCATGAGGGTTGGAATCAACTTTTTCCAAACTCCTGCTAATACTGATATTTTGACCTCCTCCCATGAGTCACAAATGTTCTTAACAGCATCTAGAATGGTGAATCTTTTCTGGCAGGTTTTCAATTTGCTTTGCCAGATCCATCAGAGGAATCACTATCCATGGCAGCTACAACCTTACAAAACATATTTCTTAAATAATAAGACTTGAAAGTCAAAATGACTCCTTAATCCACGCGCTGCAGAAAGGATGTTGTGTTAGCAGGCAAGAAAACAACATTAATCTCATTGTACATCTCCATCAGAGCTCTCGGGTGACCAAGTGCATTGTCAATGAGCAGTAATATTTTGAAAGGAATCTTTTTTTCTGAACAGTAGGTCTCAACAGTGGGCTTAAAATATTCAGTAAACCATGTTGTAAACAGATGTGCTGTCATCCAGGCTTTGGTGTTGCATTTACAGAGCACAGGCAGAGTAGATTTAGCATAATTCTTAAGGACCCTAGGATTTTAAGGATGGTAAATGAGCATCGGCTTCAACTTAAAGTCACCAGCTGCATTAGCCCCTAACAAGAGAGTCAGCTTGTACTTTGAAGCTTTGAAGCGAGGCATTGACATCCTTTCTCTAGCTATGAAAGTCCTAGAAGGCATCTGCTTCCAATATAAAGCTGTTTCATCCACATCGAAAATCTGTTGTTTAGTGTAGCCACCTTCATTAATTTTCTTAGCTAGATCTTCTAGAGAACTTGCTGCAGCTTCTATATCAGCACTTGCTGCTTCACCTTGCATTTTTATGTTATGGAGACAGCTTCTTTCCTTAAACCTCATGAACAAGCTAGCTTCAAACTTTTCTTCTGCAGCTTCCTTACCTCTCTCAGCCTTCACAGAATTGAAGAGAGTTAGGGCCTTCCTCTGAATTAGGCTTTGGCTTAAGGGAATATTGTGGCTGGTTTGATCTTCTATCCAGACCACTGAAACTTTCTCCATATCAGCAATAAGGCTGTTTCACTTTCTTATCATTCATGTGTTCGCTGGAGGAGCACTTTTAATTTCCTTCAAGAACTTTTCCTTTGCATTCACAACTTGGCTAACTATTCTGCACAAGAGGCCTAGCTTTTAGTCTATCTCAGCTTTCAACATGCCTTCCTCACTAAGCTTAATCATTTCTAGCTTTTGATTTAAAGTGAGAGACATGGGACCCTTCCTTTCACTTGAACACTTAGAGGCCATTGTAGGGTTGTTAACTGGCCTAATTTCAATATTGTTGTGTCTCACAGAATCGGGAGGCTTGAGGAGAGGGAAAGAGACCGAGGGAACAGCCGGTTGGTGGAGCAGTCAGAACACACACAACATTTATCGATTAAGTTCACTGTGTTACATAGGTACAGTTTGTGGCACCCCTAAACAATTACAATAGTAATGTCAAAGATCACTGATCACAGATCACCATAACAAATATAATGATAGTGAAAAAGTTTGAAATATTGTAAGATTTACCAAAATGTGACACAGAGACACGAAGTGCGCAAATGCTGTTGGAAAAATGACGCTGTTAGACTTGCTCGATGCAGTTGCCACAAATCTTCAATTTGTAAAAAATACAATATCTGCGAAGAGCAATAAAGTGAAGTGCAATAAAACGTGGTATGCCTGTACAGTAATGGAAAAAAGTTTATCATAAAACAAAGGCTGTTTCTACTCTTACATATGACATTATAATTCTACATTTGTTCCACTGTGTGTTAACTGTTTCCTAGTCATCAGATAATTAGGTCAAGCATGGACCACTAGTTCCATAACTATTAGGTACTTATTATCTTAACCCAGGCGAGAACTTGGGAAAAGATGAAAAAAAAAGATCATGTATAAAAAGCATTTGAGGTTCTCTGATGCAAGAGAGGCTACAAATCATTATTTCCCACTTAGGTCCTTCCAGCCCCGTGGCTTTGATGTAATCCCAGATTATTTTCTCCATTTGATGAAAACGTGCAATGAAGGATGAGCTAGGCAGCTGATGAGAGGCGGGTGGAATCTCCAAATGGATACCAAGGAATATTCTAATGAATTCAATTGATTGTCCCCTTAGAGCTTTGAAAATTGCTCCATTTATGGCTGATTTACCAGTGAAACATCCATTTTAGAATTTCAGATAGCTTGCCCTGAAAAATACCTCTCTGTATCCTTAAAGTCTGTGAAGTCTCCCTCACATTTTTTTTTTTTTTAAAAAGCCAGTTCTGCCACCTATTAATTTAGTGGATCACTCTGCATCATTTTCTTCCATTACAGAAGAGCTTTCAGAGGCAGTCCATGAGACAACAGATACCTTGGTGTTGGATTCTGGGAGTATTTTCATTTCACTGGTAATTTTTTTCCCTATGAAGTGATAAGGAGTGCTTCAAAATTCTTTCATCAATGCAAACTCCATTCAGATTTTTTTTTTTGTTTCAAATCATTTAAGGTGGAGGGACCTATTATGTACATATACTAAGAAATGTGTGATTTAACATTGGCATTTCTCAGTCCTTTTGAGTTTCTGGGTGGCATGCCTCAATGATTTGTGAAGTTAGGCCAGAATAATTATGCCACAACAAAGAAATTTTTTTACTGAGCGCTTATTGTCTCTGACCATCTTCCCCTCCCTCTCACCCAAGAAAATCTTAACTCATAATCAGAATGAGATTTTTTTGAGGAAAAAAAAGACTACTAGTAAGTAAATTAATATGATTTCTTTCAGAGAACCGTAGCAGACTTTGTATCGTACATAACCATATGGGGCATCCAGATGAAAGTGGAGTTAGTTAGTCAGCTTCCTATAAGCCATGTAGAGCAAAGGCTCTCATTCTGTCTGCAAGAAAACAGAATAGAGGGTTCTCAACTAGATGCACTGTGTTGGCGATGATTTGAGAAGTACAAAGTTTTCCTACAACACACTGTCTCACCATTGGTCTGTCATCTAAAACTCAGGCATTTGAAAGACTTCTGAAGTAATTAAAGGGTCATTTCTCACCAACTTGATTGGTAACTATTCAGAATCAAACATCCGATAAGAAGAATCAACAATTTCATAAAGGCAGTTCTAATTACATTATGCAGCCAAACAATCTGTTTCCATATTGGCATTTTGGTAACTTTTTGTTTGTTTGTTTTGTTTTGTTTTGGTTCTCATTCCATCCTGATTTGTATTTCATTTAATTATTTACATGATTGTCTTTCTCACTCAATTTTTTTGTTGAGGTAAAAATACTTTTTAGCTGATATAATATGAGATATATCTTTGTATTTGGAGTTCATGGTGAATTTCTCCAAAGCTATTTCTTGATGGAGAAAATTTATTATTTACAACTGTCCAATAAAATGAACCAAAATTAGCAAAATTATTTCACAACATGGCTCAAAATTGAAGAAACAGCTTCTAAGTGTCCATAGCATATAGCTGAGAAGACTTGGTAACAGTGCAACATGGGTACACAGCAAATTCCTGACTCCCAGTATCTTTGGATCAGTTTAGACCTATCTCCTTCTGATCATGTAGGGAACAGTTCATACTTATACTCTGCTTGCGGATTCAAGCTTAAGATATAAATTTGTCAAGAAGAACAATGCAAAGGTTTCTTGGAAAGAGATTGTGTTAAAAGCATTCACACCATTAAAACAGTCTGTCACTATGATTCATCAACAGGTTACCCAGATAATTCCTCAAGATATCAGGAGCTTAACATGCAAGAGCCAACCGAAATTCAATGGAACTCAGCCACTATACCACTTTACTTAAAATCTTTTATTCAGTCATTAATTCATTCATCTGTTCATTCAATAAGTATTTATTAATGGCATACTAGGACATACTAGACCGTTTACATAGATTATATCTAATCATCTCATCAAAGCTGAAGAGTATGTATTATGATGTCCATTTTGCAAATGGGAAAAGAGCCTCCGAGAGATTAACTTTCTGAAAGCCACGTAATTAAGCAAGCGATAGAACCATTATTTGAAACAAAGATTGGCTTTCAAGCTCTGAGGGTTCTCCCTTGACATCACTCTACTTACTTATCAATATACTTCATGCTCATAGAAAACATTTTCCAAAATCATGTTCCCTGAAACATGAATTCTATGAAATGTTAGCAACTATTATTTAAAAAGGGGGTTCCATGGTCAAACAAGTTTGTGATATGTTAGTAGATACTCTTGTTCTCAATTACCAATGGTACTCTTGTTCTCAATTATCTACTTTCTCCTTCCTTATAAGAGAATCATGCATCCCTGCCCATCTCTGTGTGATGCACAGTGCCTTCTGTGGGAGAGATAGATATCCCTTTCCCCATAGCCTTTAGGCCCGGTACGTGACATGCTTTGGCCAATGGAATGTGAACATCTAAGCAGAAGCTCTAAGATGTCTTGGAAGTTTCTGCTAGCCTCTTGCTCTCATATCTGCTACAAGACTAGCATGTTCTAGGTCAAGGCTATTCTTTCAGCCTGAGTCCTGGAATGAGTAGATGTAGATCAGAGCCGAGATGACCTGCAGCTAGTGATACATATTATAAGAAACAGACTTTTGTGTTGTAAGCTGCTGAAAATTGAGTAGTTGTTTGTTACTGCAGGAAAGTTAACTAATATAAAAATACTGCACAATATACCCCTTCTCAGATGTTCACAAAGAATTTGAGCATACTTTAGGTTCTGAGAAGTCCTATAGTGAAGAAAACGTTTGGATAACCTAGTAGATTAAACACACACACACTTATATCTGCTCCTTCATTAACTGCTGTAAAAATGTCAGTTAAGGGGATTAAAAAAAAAAAAAAGAAAGCCACAAGGACAAAGAAAATAGTAAATAGGAAAGAAGTACAGAGCAGACAAGAGATGGCATCAAAATTTTGGAAGCTGTAAAGCAGAATGCATATTAGTTGAGAAAAAAACATACTATAGCACAGCAACACGGTGTCAAAATTCAGGAAACAAAAAAGCTTCTAGAGAGGTTAAAAAATAATAAAAACTTGGTATCACATAAAGGAGATTGGCTATGAGGAAGAATGGACGAGGTACCACTATTTTTATTTAAGCCTATAGAAGCATCTGACTTTTAAAAATTGTATTCTTGTGTTACTTGATAACAAATAAAACTTCAATTTAAAAATTAAAAAAAAAATGCTATTAACTAAGTGTGCCCATTTATTTGACCACAGATCACTATTTTCATGGTTCTTGAGGAACAAATGATCTATGGATCTCATTCTGAGAAAAACTGCTCTGGGGGATGTGGGGAAGACAATAAAGGAAAACTTTGCAAAGGATTAAACATATAACTATGCTCTTGAGCCTTGTGCGTATGTGCCAATAGTGCCTAATGCAAAAGGAAGTCATACGGAGTTCAAGTGCTCTGTCCATGAAGCGCTTACACAATACCTACCCCTTCCACTGCTTATGGTCAGCAACTTTCTGTGGATTTCACTGGGGGGAGCGGGGAGGTCTTTGTAAAATTTGATCTTGCCCAAGCATATCAACAACTGGTGTTTGATGATGGTATTCCAGATACCCAAACCATCATCATTCATCAAGGAAACTGTCAAGTTACATTCCTTTGCTTTGGAATTTCTGTTGCCTTTGCAATTTTCCATTGCCTTGTAAAGACTCTGGTTCCTAGAATTTCTGATGAGATACCACATTTCAGTGGGTGTTATGAAATTACTGGAGGGTGAGATAAACTTGATATTCCAAGTATATCTGACCAGTGCCATTTTCTCTTTGAAATATAATACTTTTATGATAACAGCCAAATAGACTTTCTAGAAGCTCCACTTCACTGGTGCCTCATGTTGAACTTATTCTCAACTTTGAAAAGGGCTATAAAACCCTTTTCACACACGCTACTGTTAAGCCTGGTCTCATCAATTTCATATTTGGATTCAAGTTCCTGACCTTACATTAATCCACTCTAAGTATGAAGTGTGGCCTAAGGGACCCTTTTGAACTATATTCTGTCATTCAACACATATTTCACCTCTCACAGCTTCATGTCACCCGCCAATTTTATAAGCATCCCATTGTTTAAAATGATGAGCCAGATGGGGCCAAGGAAATCAATCAGTACATTTAGCAACCACTGATTAATTGGTTTTGAAAGTACTCAGTTGTAATCATATCCAGCCCAAATTTCCCCAGCATGTCCACTGGATATTATGTCAAATGGCTTGTTGAATTCCAGAGCCATTATATCTATCACTTTCTGTTCTGCTGGTCTAGTAATCCTTTCAGAAAAAGAAAACGTAGATAATTTTATATGACACTTTAAATTAACACATTCTTGCTTGGTAATCACCATTTCTTCTTCTGAAGATTGCCTTACAAACCACTCTTTCTAAGATATTAATTTTAGAATTTTCCTCAAGACTGCTGTCAAGGGCAAAATAATCTACTTTCTTCTTTTGAAAAATCAAAACCATATGTGGTCATGTGCTTTTAGCACTTCTTCCCTTCCCCATAGTTCTTCAAAAAACATTGACAACATTTTATGTATCTTTTTAAAAATAATCTCAGTATTCTGAGACAGAATTTGTCCAGATCAGACTGTTTTTTGCTAGTCTTAGGCTTCAATTCCTGCTCTGCATTTCCTACTGATGATTCTTCTCCCACAGCCCACAGATCAAATCCAAATAAGGTTTGAAGAGCATTATCAACTGCCAATGTAGAGGGAATGGTAAGGATACTAAATTCAATGATAGTAAGGAGCTATCTTTAAACCCAAATAGATCAGTAATTACATTAAATTTAAATTGATAAAGCTTCCTACTAAAAGACAAAGATGGCCATGTGGATTAAAAAACAAAATCCCATTATTTCCTGCTCACAATCTGACATTTAAAATATAAAGATATAGAAAGTTTGGTAGTAAAAGTATGAAAAAAGATATCCCATGCCAACACTAACTGAAAACAGCAAGTGTATTAACATCAAACAAAGTACGGGGAGTCATTCCTATACATAAAAGAAGGTATTTTATGATGGTCAATTCACCAGGAAGATATAAAAATTCTAAGTCTATATCCATTTAATACATAACCTCAAAATATATAAAGCAAAAATTCAACAAACTAAGGGAAGAAATAGATAAATCTAATGTCATAATGAGAGAATTTAACAAAACTGTCTCAGTAACTAATAAACAGGGAGTCCTAAAATTTTGATAGGAATATAGAAGATACAAACAAGACAACTGACAAACTTGACCAAATAGACAGATATAAAACAGTGCACCCAGAACTTCAGAGTAAACATTCTTTTCAGACACATGTACAACATTTATAAAAATATGATGAGCCATTAAGGTAATCATACCAAATTTGAAAAAAGAGTTTAATAATACAATGTGTTATCTGTTCTCTGACCATAGTGCAATTAAGATAACAGCTAATAACATAAAGCTAATTAGAATATTCCCATATGTTTAGAAATTAGGATATATAGTTCTAAAGAGCCCATGGGCCAAGGAAGAATGAAAAGTGGAAAATAATTTTATCTAAATTATAGTGAAAAATACTTATCAACCCAACTCTTCTAGGATATAATTACTGCTGCATTCAGAAGGAAATTTATAACCTTAAATGCATATATTAGAAAAAAAGAAAGTCTGAAAGTCAAATGACCTAAGCAAACAAATAAAGGAGTTAGTAAAGGAAGAAAAATTAAATCGAAAGAAAGTAGGAGGAAAGAAAAACAGGAATAGAATAGAGAGGATCAACATATTTTGTTATGACACAAATAATAAAAATGATAAACTTCAACTGAGGTTTTTCAATAAAAATGAGAAAAGGCACAAATAACCAAAATCAGGAATGCAAAAAGTATCTTTTCAGACTTTTTCAGACACCAAAAATTTTAAACAGTTTATTATAAACAAGTGTATCCCAAAAGTTGGGAATTTAGATAAAATGTAAATTCCTAGAAAATACAGCTTATTAAAGTGAACACAGGAATTAATAGAAAATCTGTATAGTCCTGTACCTATTAAAAAAGTTGAATCCATAATTTAGAACTTCCCACAAAGAACACTCTAGGCACATTTGGCTTCATATGTGAATTCTTCCAAATATGTAAAGAAGAAATACCACCAATTTTATACAAAGTTTTCCAGAGAGAGGAAGGAGAAGGAATACATCCCAACTTATTTTATGAGACCAGCATAATTTTGATACTAAAACTTGGAAAGAACTATAAAAGAAAGAAAAATTACAGGCTAACTTTATTAACATAGATAAAACAATCCTAAATAAAATATTAGCAAAATGAAGTTAGCCATATATAAAAGGGGTTCATGTCCTGAACACATAAAAACTTTTAGAGATCTGTAAGAAAGAGACAGACAATCCGATAGAAAAATGGGCAAGAAAACTGAACAGATATTTCACAAAGGAATATTTAAATGGCTAATAAATTTATGAAAAGTTTTGAAACAATTGCAATCATGGAAGTGAAAATTAAAGGCATAAATAGTCAGTACTGCATATCTACCAGAAGGGCCATAATTAAAAGACTGACTATAAGACATGAGCTGTTAAGCAACAGGAACGCTCATTCTCTGCTGATGAGAATGTACGTTGGTACAACTACTTTGAAAACCTCTATGGAATTATCCATTGAGTTTAAACATACACATATCCTAGGGCCCAGCATTTCTACCTACTATGTATGTATGTGCCCAACAGAAACACATGAAAATATACACCCAAATACATGCACAAGAATGTTTATTGCAGCATGTTTTGTAATAGACAAAAGTGGAAAATAATCCAAATATCAATCAAAAGCAGATTGGATAAATAGATTGTGGTTTATTCAAATAATGGAATACTGTAGAATAGAATAGACTAAACAAGTGTTACATACAGCAACAAGGAAGAATCTGATAGACATACTATTGAGTGAATAAAGCCAGAGACAACACAGACATACTAGAGGACTCCATTTATATGAAGTCCAAAATCTGGCAAACCTATAGTGTCAGAAGTCCCGATAGTGAATACCCTTGAGAAGAAGGAAGAAAGGGCTAGTGTTTGGGGAGGGGGACGGGGAGGGGGCCTCTGGTGTTCTGGTAATGTTCTATTTCTTGACCTCTGTGGTAGTTACATAGTTGTGTTTACTTTTGATAATTCATGAGCTATAAACTTATGATTTGTACTTTTTTGTATATATATATGCTTTTTTCGATTAAAAAACTTTAAAAGACTGACATAACTCAGTACTCGTGAAGAAGTAGAACAAAAATTCTCATTCACTGCTGATGGGAATGTCAATTTGTACAACTGTGTTGGAAAACAGTTTGGTATTAACTAATTTGAAGAATCATGCTATGATCTAGCAAATCCATTCAGAAGAATCTCATATGAATATGCACTGGAATACCTGTAGCATTCTTTCCAAACTGAAAACCACACAGGTGTCTACCAACATATGCATATATAAATTGTGATGTAGCCATAAAATGATTATAGCAATGTAAATGAGTGAGCTATCCCTACAAACATGGATGAATTCTAAAAACATGATGCTAAATTAAAGAAACAAGACATGAAAGTGTACGTGCAGTATGATTTCCCTCATACAAGGTTCAGAAACATGCAAAACTAAGCTATTATATTACGAATGCCATATATAGATGGTAAATTATAAAGGAAGGTAAGGACATTATCACTAACTTCAGAAGAGTGATTATGCATGGGGGTGGGGCAGGTAGTGACTGGGATTTGAAGGGGTGCAGGGGCTTAGCTTTAGGGGGTAGTGCCAATGTTCTTTCTCACGACCTCAGTGGGTTTTCATGGATTTTTATTTTATGCATATTTGTGAAGCTAAAAATGTATGATATATGTACTTTTCCACCTATATGCAATATTTCAAAGCAAGGAAATGCTAAAAGACTTGCTGAAGAATTTATGTATTATTACATGAGTTATTTTTCCATAATAATTATTTTTGTTGCAAAATCATGTTTTTATTACTGAGGTCAATTATCACACTATCTTGGTCATAGAGTGTTCAGCACATTTGGACATTACTCAGATGAGATGATTGATTAGGATCTGTTTATCGGATTCTGATATTGAAAAAAACTGAAAAGCAAGGACGAGAAACTCAAATTGCTCTCAGAGTCCAGGAAATAACACAAATGAGTAAAGAGGGCCTATTATAAACAATATGGACACGTTTTTATGGCAAATATCTTTAATAACTGCTTAAAACACTGTAAAGCCAATAAAACACTCAAATAAAATATACTCTTGAGCCAAATAGGAGAGCAGGCAAATATTTTTGATCCATTCAAAGCACATAGCATCTGGCAGGCTATTTTGTATCAGCCACTCCAATTCTGGGATCTCTATTGGTAACACACTTATCACCATTTATCAGCCATATCAATATGTTTGATATTTCTGAAAATTTATCTCATTCACTCAAAATTTTGCCAAGAACTTTACTCATTGCTTTATCCAAGCAATTTTGTAAGAAGTTAAGTCAATAAATAAGACTAAATCAGCTTTGTCATTGCTCAGAGTGTCGCCTAACGTTCTGCAACTCAGGTTGGTCCTATTAAGTGCAAGCAAGTCAATGAGGAGATATCTCTAGACCTCCCTCAGTTATGTCCATCCAATCTACTTTAGGATTTATAAGACGAAAGAAGAGTTTTCTGGATGTTGCTATAACTGTTCACACTCTTCGCTCATTTCTACCACAGTGGCTAGTCTCTTCTAGATTGTATTTTGCTGGACCAATATGGACAAAGATCACAGGGCTGCATCAAACAGATCCAAAGTCTGGAGTGGCTCTCAGTGTTATCAAGCTGGTCAACTGTGAAAGCGCCCGCAGTAGAGCCATCTGCAATTGACATTTTCATTTTTATCTCATGTAGCTGCTTAACTTGAGTGACTAGGTACCAGTGTGATCTAAGGGCAGCCTCTTGCTCGACAAAAGTTCTTTGGACAAAGGTATGTAGTACTGGGTATGTGTGGCTGCTGTAATCCAATGATGTTTTTTAATTTTGGGGTGCTGATTTATCAATTTAGGGCAGTGCTAGCCCAGAATAGCTCTGATGCTATAAAAAAAACTAGCTCTCTGAATGTCTACTTATTCCTTTCTATCTTTATGTCTTTCTTTTTATTTTTAAACTTCTACAAACAAAACAGCACTGCACAAGTGACCCTACAGTTCACTCCTCTAGCAATTTATTAGTATTTGATGTAGTTAAAAAAAATTTCTTTTCAAAGTTATTTCTTGGCTCTCTTCCAAATGTCTGGAGAGGCCACATTTTCCCCTTGATGGTTTGCAAGGACTAAGCTCTAAAGGGAGAGAGAAGGAAGATAAGAAAGCATAGACAGGAAGACAGATCCTCAAATTTCTCTAGTTTTGCCATTGTGCCAATATGACTGTCTTTGTGTGGGCTGCTGCCCAGCTTCCGGAGCCACTAGGTCGCTGCTTCTCCATCAAGTTGCACTTGTCTCAGGCCATCATACTAACCCAAAATTGCGTCCTTTCATGGCGCAACCTTGGTTTGAAGTACACCTTAGAACGCTGCTACCCATATTGGAGGCATTTAATTAATGTCTCTGTAGCATACGCAAGTGGTGTCCCAGGGGTCCCATTCACAGGCTGCAGTGGGAGTGGCTGCTAATCCAGACTTCAGCGGGCTCTGGAGGATTGCCCTTGTGTGTTCGGAGCTTCCTTGTTAGGAGGTGCCTGGGTGAGATGTCCTCCCCCATTATCAGGGCAGGGTGCCCAGAGCCGATGGCTGACTAGGGTGGGGGTGGGGGGATACAAAACACCCACTCTCACCTCTAGTGGGATAGACTCAGGTTTAATTTAAACTTTTAAACTCCGGTGTTCCCTCATTAGTTGCAGGTAAGCATAGACTTCGTCTGAAGCCACTGCAGTGCTTAACTACTCCCCTTCCCCTTTTGGCTTCCCTCACTCCCCGGCAGCTTTCTCCTGAGAGCGCTGTATAGAACTGTGGAGGGCTGGAGACTTGCTCTAGTCAACAAGGTAGCCTACCACAATTTTATGGATGTTGGAAGAAGAGAGGAGACTTGAGAGAAGAGAGAAGAAGAGAGGAGACTTGAGAGAAGAGAGAAGAAGAGAGGAGACTCCCTAGCTGTTCGAAAAAGGTCCACATAGGGCCGGCCCCGTGGCTTAGCGGTTAAGTGCGGGCGCTCCGCTACAGGCGGCCCAGGTTCGGATCCTGGGCGTGCACCGACGCACCGCTTATCCCGTCATGCTGAGGCCGCGTCCCACATACAGCAACTAGAAGGATGTGCAGCTATGACATACAACTATCGACTGGGGGTTTGGGGGAAAAATAAATAAATAAAAATTAAAAAAAAAAAAAAAAAAAAAAAAGGTCCACATAGCAGCTATGTCAGGGAGGCAACAAGTCCAAAACCCTAAAGGGCATCTCCAGGTGGAGACCACCTTCCTTTGCCAGAGACTCAAATTATCAAAATCACGAGTTGCAAAGATTTGTATCTCAGAGGAGTCATTAAAGTTGTGAGTCCCAAAGGCAATAGAATGTTACCTCTATCAGGTTCTTCTCTATCAGGAGAGTCTGCTCTGGCACTTACAAGCATTCATAGTACAAGCATGAAGAACATTAGTACCAAGTATACATTCAGCCACAACAACTGTACATTGAATCAGCCCAAAGGACTCCTCCCACAAGGCTTCCCACTGTGAACCCTGCCCAAAGCCCATTCATTCGCTGAATCCGAAAGTCCTCCCCTCACCAAGAGATTGGGTAGGATGGTGATTTGGGTGCCTGTATCCAACAGAGCCACAAAATTTTCAGACCTTCCCCTCCCTGAATTTCCCTATATACTCACACATGTACATATGGCCTTTGGTCACCCTTAAGGCATCCTTTGAGCAGCTAAGGTTGGGATAAAGGGAAGGATGGGACAGAGTGTGAAAGGAGAGAGTGGCTCTGCACCAGTACGCAAGGTGAGTTTACTTTGGTTTCAGCCAACATGGGATGCACAAGGCTCAACCAAATGAACCTCCAATGTTTTCGGTCCACTAAAGCCCTGTATCAGTCCACAAGTTCATTATCACTGATGCCATCTACTTCAGCTATGGGGGCCCATTGATATAACCAGCCGCAGCCATGTTGTTTTCCGGTTGGGGCTGCGGAGTTCACTCTCTTTGCACCCTTTGGATGACTTGGGCCTGACTCACCCAGCAGCAACTTTTTAAAGGGCTCAACCTTAATTCGAGATATTTGCTGGCCATTGCCTCTGAAACATCTCTGAATTTTTCACCAGCTTTTGACATAAGGCCAAGGAAGTTTTCCTGGTATGAGGACTGATCACAAAAAGTTATCTAGAATTCTTTAGGTTGCTTTCTCATATGCCAGTGGTTTACCTTCATCAGCAGTCTAAACCCATTCCTGAGCAGTAGGAGCCCAATTGCTAGACGATGCCTCTTCCTTAGTTTTCCATGAGAGTTTGCCTTTATCAGAGAAATCTCCCCAAGAGGGTCAGTGTTCCTTTATGGCAGCCAAGACGCATGGCAAAAAACTCTGAGACTTCTTACTTCTCATCTCTGACTAGCTCTAACGGTGGGATAATAAACAGCAGAAACGGCTGAGCCGCAATGGCCCGGCTGTTCCTGTTCTTCCTTAGCAAATGTTATGTGTTCCACTTGTGTGTCAAGTTAAGTAGCCAAAGTTCTAAGAATCCACCTGGTTTCTGCCCTTAGCGATTGCAAATTTTTCTCCATTCACACTCAATGTAGGTGTGTGTCTTTGTAACTGTTTTCTGTAGAGTGTCAGAAACTTCTGCCACCCACCTTCACACTGGTTGTTACAATAGGGTGGATGCGGGGCTGATCTCCAGATTGGTAAGGCATGCCTTCCACCCAGAGGAGAGTTAGCAACAATCGAGACACCATTCTCACAGCTATGTTGGAACCTACTTCCCAATAGTTGGCCTGCAACCACCTTCCCAATTCATCCTCATTAATAGGCAATAAAATTGAGGACCACCTAGTTGAGCATACAATTTGGTCAAGATATTCACTACAGGTTCCCATGGACTTCCTTCAAGTCCTGTTAATTGACCCAAGAAATCCTTGTTCTTCCTCTTTCAAAACTCATGTCCCTATCAGCACCCCATCCTTATTTTTAAAACTGTCAAGAACTGTGAGGGGTCTGAGATTTGGGATCCTACTTGTGCTTCATGGATGCTGGGAGAAGATAGGAGACTTCTGTGTCAGAGATAACAGACAATTTATTACACATAGCAATAGGAGTAGCCAGAGTATCATCATTTTGGCACTGGTTCCTCAAACGCCAATTCCCACAGGGTGATGTGAAGAGAGCCAGGTGACACTTGTACACACAGTAGGTTGCATTACAGGAGAGAAACTTTGAGCTTAGCGAACCTCAATCTTTTATGTTGGGCAGTAAGCAAACTTGTCTGAACTTTGTCCTGGAAGGAAATGTTATCTTTATTATACTAGACATAAACCAACTGATCTTTTCTTGTGGAAGAAGACACTATCTCTAGCTCTCAAGGCTCTTTGTTACATAAATTACCTTGAAAAGATAGTTCAGAACAAAGACAACCAGTGCCTGTGCTCATAAGACATACAGAAATATAAAAGACCCAGAAAGAAGTACCTCCCAATAAGCATTCTCTTAGTAAACCAATTTTATATGAATCTTTGTCTCTAGCTCTTTTTCTTTGAAACTTAAGACATTGAAAATAAAAAATGAAAAGCTGGAGGTCAGGTTTGAAAACCACAATCATAATGATTATGACTATTACTGTCTCAGTCTATTTGCAGTGCTATGACAAAATACCACCAACTGAGTAGCTTATAAACAGCAGAAATGTATTTCTCACAGTTCTGGAAGCTGAAAATCCAAAGTCAGCGTGCTCACATGGTCAGATCTCTGGCTGGTGAGGGCCTGCTTCCCAGTTCATAAACAGCCGTCTTCTTGCTGTGTCCTCACATGGTGGAAAGGGCTAGGGAGCACTAATCCCATTCATGAGGGCTCCACTCTCATGCCCTAAGCACCTCCCAAAGGCTCACCTCCTAATACCATCACATTGAGCATTAGGATTTCAACATATGAATTTTGAGGGGACACAAACATTCAGACCATAGCAATTACTGAATGCTATCATATAATTTTGTTGATTATTATTTAAAGTCGAATAACAGTGAGACGGCATTTTTGAAGACCACATGTGTTTGGCTCTCTTTCCTGGCACTGTAGTTGATAAATTCTAACTATTGAGAGAAAATGAGTGTTTGCCAAGCAAGCAATGTCAATGGAAACATTTCCAAATGGGAACATGCAGATTAAATGTTTAATTCAGCTAACTTTGCAAACTGCATCATTAGCACAAATTACCTTAAAGGCCTCCCTAGATTTTTCTTTCCAGTTCAATTCATTGGGTCTTTTTTTTTTTTTTTCTTACTCACTAGGGCTCATAGACTCTATTTTTTGGTTTGGACATTATTACCCTCCTGTCAAAAGAGTCTGTATGAGTTGGAAGATGTAGAGTTTTGAGTTCCATCATGTATAAAAGGAAATGAAGATTTGTTAAGGAAATGAAGGACACATGGGTCTTCATAGATAGAGATGAAGGCCACAGAAGTATTATGTGTCTGCATGTTTAATACAAGTGTATGTTATACATGCATGTTTAAAAGTAAGTTCCATGGTCCATCCGGATTTTTACGCGTATTTTTGAGTTTTGTGCAAGCAATTTACTGTCTGTCTTAGAAGTTTATACCATCTGACACAAGGCTCTATTAATCAGCACTAAGGCTATCACTGCCCCTTTCGCCCCCAGTAAATAGAATATGCAACTTGATCAGCACAGAAGAACACACTTGGTCAATAAGTTTTTTTTAAAGCAAAGCACATACTATAAATCAATAACTAGCCGAATGGCTTAAAAAATAACCATTTTCAAGACTTCAATATAAAAAAGAAGGAAGGGAGAATAGAATCATTTGAGGACATACTCTAAATCAGCAGACTTCCATCTTCTCATATCAGTCTTATAGGGAGATGATATTATCTATATTATACAAAAAAGGGAAGCGAATCTCAGAAAGGTTAATGACCTTGTTGAAGGTCCCAGGACTCAGGAAGTGGCAGAGCAGGGATGTAAACCTGAGTCTGATCCTCTCTCATTGCCTTTTCAATCAACCACACTGCCTTAAGCTGGGAATGATTACTCCACCAAAATATCCTGAACCTGACCTCTATCTCTATCTCGGAGATTTGCAACTCTAAGCCCAACCGCTTAAAAAAATGCCCTGGCCTCACTCGAGACCACTTGAATTAGAATTTCTGGGGAGGAGGGACAGATTGCTACCACTAAATGTTCTGCAGATGATTCTAATGTGCTTTCGTATCTGAGAATCTTAAATCTAGCTCAACTCATTTCTTTCTCAGGACCTCTTGGATATTCTGCAGTCACTTCAAACTCAAAATATATGAGCCAGTTATCAGACACCCCACCTCCCAAACCTTTCTCCTTTTCTCAGAATGATGGTGCCATCATTCTTTCAGGCTTCACTGAGACTCAAAATTTTAGGGTCTCCTTTTTTTTCCTCTGGGGCTTTCAAGGAGGAGCCTTTAATCACTCGCATAGGTGTTACTGAAGGGAAGTTAATTCTCTTCTTAGCAGCTTCAGTTCATTCTCTGACAGATCTGTGCTTCGGCTGCCCTCCATTATAGCTTCTTTGTATGAAGAGAATTGGTCTTTTCTTCTTCCAGGGTGAGAACAGAAAAGGAGATATTGCTTTGGTTACTTACCTGTTATGTTTCCATGACTGACATTAATTTACTCCGAAAAGTAATTTTTCTCTCCTTACCTTTTTTTTTTTTTTTAAAGATTTTATTTATTTATTTTTCCCCCCAAAGCCCCAGTAGATAGTTGTGTGTCATAGCTGCACATCCCTCTAGTTGCTGCATGTGGGACGCGGCCCCAGCATGGCCGGAGAAGCAGCGCGTCGGTGCGAGCCCGGGATCCGAACCCGGGTCGCCAGCAGTGGAGCGCGCTCACTCAACCACCAAGCCACGGGGCCGGCCCTCTCTCCTTACCTTTAATGCTCTCTAGCAAATATTCTTTAAAACAATGCCTTGACATTAACATAATCCTGAATTAAGTAGACTCAAAGAATATTTTAATGCCTAGATATAAAGCAACCCCAAATATAAGATAATTTTCCCAAGGATAATGTTTTGGCCAACTCGAACATACACATTTTTAGAGATGTAGATGAAATTGTCAAATTTCAATTTATGATATTTAATGTGTTAATTTAGTTACACACATATCAATTATGTATTAAATAAGTTTAATTAATATGCATTATAAACACATAGAGAATTGTATAACGTATGTCATACGTTGTTTAATTTAGAAATATTGCTTTTTCATTCTCATATTTCCTGAAAAAATGTATTCAAACGCTTTACATATACTTTTTATATCAATCTATGTTGTTACTAGAGCCATTCAATCATCAAACACATTTTTCTAGAGTATATGCTCTTTACATCCATGTAATTTTTGGTGATACAGAATCCACATATGATACTATCACTGAAAATTGTATCCCAAGTTATACGTACTTATAATAGTTATGCACTTATTCAGCAAGTATTTCTCGAGCATGTACTGTGGGCTGGGAACAGATCTAAGTCCTTTCATGTGCTGGAGATACAGCAGTAACCTTACGGCACATACGTTCTGATGGAGTTTATATTCTAGTGGGGGAAGACACGCCACAAATATCTATCAGGTGTGTTCTGTGAAGTTCTATGAAGACAAATAAAGCGGAAGAGGGTGGAGACTGATGATGGAGAGTGAGATGCTTCCTTTGGATGTCAGAGAAGGCCTCTTTGAGGATTGTGTTAACCATTTATTTTATTTTGTGTATTCTGAAGCTTTGACATCTGGGGCCTTCCTGACCCTGTAGGGACTTACTGGTTCTGGGGTTAGCCAACTCTTAGAGATAGGAAACCGCTCTCTCATTAGGACGTGTTTCAGATTTAAACCAACCAATCCAGAGCCCACACCTCAACAATCTCCGTTATTGGGCTTTCACACTCTGGGCCACAATCTACCTGCCCTGATCACCCCAGGGCCAGATACCAGACACTGAGGGACAGCCTCTATGCTAGGCAGAGCACTGAAATTATTCAAACTAGCTAATCCTAAACCTGCTTATCCTGTCTTGCTGTTCTTTCCCATGGTAACCACAATATAGGCTCTTGCCCACAGTACCCTCCCTCACCTCCCGACTGACCCCAGTGTTTCCTCGTGTGGCCCAACGTGGTGTGGCATGCCCCCTCTTGGCAACTGTGAGCAGCAAACTATCTTTTCAATGGCAATTGTTTCATGATCTGTTGGCCTCACTATAGCTCAAATTTTCTATCAATATACTTTATTTTAAAACAGAGAGAGTGACATCTGAGGAGAGACCTGGGTGAAGTAAGGAGTGACACATGAGGATATCTGGAGAAAGAACATTCCACGCAGAGAGAACTGCCTGTGTTCTTGGGCTCGTTTGAGGAACAGCAAGCTGGCCACGTGGCCAGAGCAGTGTGAGCCAAGGGGAGAATCTGGGGAGAAAAATCAGAAAGAAGGTGGTGGTAGTATATGCAGTGAACTTAAATGAGAGCAGTGCTCTGGACTGAATGCTTGTGTCCCCCCAGATTCATGTACTGAAGCCCTAACCCCAATGGGACAGTATTTGGAGGTGGGGCCTCTGGGAGGTAAATAGGTCCTGAAAGTGCAGCCCTCATGATAGGATTGGTGTCCCTAGAAGAAGAGACATGAGAGGGGTGATCTCTCTCTTCATGATGTGAGAATACAGTGAGAAGACGTCCACCTGTAAACCAGAAAGAGGATCCACACCAAGAATTGAATCTGCCGGCACCTTATCTTGGACTTCCCAGCCTCTAGAAACGTGAGAAATAAATTTCTGTTGTTTAAGCCACCCAGTCTATGGTATTTCTGTTCCAGCAACCCAAATGGACTAAGATAGGCAGGCACATGGAGTTCACTTGAGACAGCCAGTAATTGGACTGTCAATGGGGAGAGGGAAAGCAAAAGCCTAGATACTGAATTACTCCTCAAGATAATGAGTCACTATTGTCAAAGGCAGAGACTGGGACAGGCATATAGTTCAAATCTCCCATGAGGTAGCTCTCAGGACAAAGTGACCACTAAATGACTCCTATGAATGACAGAAGAGAAATTCTGTTTCCTTGTCATGCTCTCCAACTATAGTGGATTATTGTGTTGAATTATGAAAAAAGCACTATGTTTCCTCAAACCAGAGCACTTGCAAAGTGACCCACCGGATCATCCTCCTGCCCCAGATCTTATTTGGCATTTAGACTAAATGAAGCCTCTTATCCTCTTAGTTATCTTAAAGTGGGGAAAAATTTGTGTCAGAGGCACTATTAATGGAGTAGGTCAGAACAGTGTCATCTTTGGTCAGGATTTATGCATGTATGTTTAAATGCAGTATTTATTATGCATGTGGTGGGCACAATTAGTATGCATGTGGTGGTTACAAATTAATTATAAAGTCTTTCTTGCATATCTTATCACCACTCTAGGCCTGAGGGAGGCTCAGAAGTGTGAAATGGTGTTCACCACAAAGAGTCCTCGCTGCCGAGATAAGCACAGATAAAACAGCTGATACATAATAAGAAGCAAAATTCTGTGATGTGGATTCCAACTTTTCTATAAATTCAGAGGAGAGGGAGATAAGAAACGCTGGTTTAATGAATGAAAAGCTTAATTTTCATTTTGGTTTTGACATTAAAGAAAATGTGAGATTCCTGTAGAAGGATGATAGAGAGAATGCATGAAGGGAAAAAACCAGGAAAGCAAAAGAGAACGTGGAGTGTTTACGGACTGTAAAGAGTTCAACCTGATTAGAAAGAGAAAAACATGACCAAAAAATATATGATTGTTTGGGATCTTGAAAACAAGATAAACAAGCCTTTAGTGATAACTGGAGGAAGTAGAGTATTATCAGTCATTTTTTTTTGAACAAAGATGTGACATGATGTGAGTGATATTTAAGGAGGGTTTTTCTGTCAGAATTAAACTGAATGTGTCAAGGATAAAACAACCAGAATTAAGGACAACAGACATGAGGTGTATTACTTTCCTAGGACTGCCATAACAAAGTACCACAAACTATATGGTTTAAAACAACACAAATTTATTATCTCACAGTTCTGGAGGTTAGAAGTCCAAAATCAAGGTGTTGGCAGAGCTGCTTCCTTCTGGAGGCTCTGAGGGAGAATCAGTTCCATGCTTCTCTCTTCTCTCCTAGCTCTGGCAGTTCCCGGCCATCCTTGGCATTCTTAGACTTGTGGACACATTACTCCAATCTCTGCCTCTGTGGCCACATGGTGTTCTCTCCCCATCTGTGTCTGTATCCAAATTTCCCTCTTCTGATAAAGTCACCAGTCATTGGGTTAGAGCCCACCTTGGTCTACTATGACCTCATCTTAACTTGATTATATCTGTAAATAGCCTACTTCGGAATAAGGTCACATTCACAGGTGTTAGAGTTTGAATGCATCTATTTGGGGGACACACTTAAACCCACAACATGAGTGTTTGGTACTACCATAGCAGGTGCTATGGACTGAACTGTGTTCCCTCAAAATTCATATGTTGAAGCCCTAACCCTAAATGCAATGGTGTTTGGAGATGGGTCCTTTGAGAAGTAATTAGATTTAGATGAGGTCATGAGCATGGGGACTTCATGATGGGATCAGTGCTCTTATAAGAAGAGACACCAGAGAGCTTGCCCTCTCTCTCTCTGCCATGTGAGGACACAGCAAGAAGGCAGCCACCTGCAAGCTGGGAAGAGAACTCTCATCAGAGAACTGAACTGGCCAGCACCTTGATCTTGGACTCCCCAGCCTCCAGAACTGTGAGAAATAAATTCCTGTTGTTTAAGCCACTCAATCTACGGTATTTTGTTATTGTAGCCTGAGTTGACCAATATAGCAGGTATGAGGTGATTTATTCATTCAATAATTACCAGCTGCCCCCAAGTGCTAGGAATTAGATGCCGTGGACCAGGGTGTTGCAGTTGATTCATTAATGCACTTACACATCTATGTATGTGTGTGTATATTTATCTCCTACTTTATTCCCCAAAAGATTTAAGCATCTAATATGATTGTAATAGGAAGAATGGAAAAGCAGGTAGGAATGTGATAATTTGAAAGGATAAGAATTATAAAACAACACCTTGAAACTCCAAGGCAACAAATTTGAAAAATGTGGAAGAAATAAAGGATTTCCTGAAAAAATATAAAATACCCAGATTAAATTGAGACATAAAAAACATGATTAGACCAATTACCATAGAAGAGATTGAAAAGGTGATTAAAGAACTTCCATTAAAAAGGTGCTGGAACCAGATGGGCTCACAGCTGAATTTTATCTAACCATTAAAAAAACAGATGATTCTATCATTTGTTAAACTATTTTCAACCCCAGAAAAAGATGGAAAACTCAGTGGTTCCTTTGATAAATCCAGCTTAAGTTTAATATCAAAATTTTATAATGATAGTACATAAAAGAAAGCTATAAACAGGCATCTGTAATAAATATAGGTGAAAAAATTATAAATAAAATATTGGCAAATAAAATCCAACAGTGTATCTAAAGACTAATACACTTTGACCACGTGGAGTATATTCCAAGAATGTAAGGCTTATTTTTACATCAGGAAATCTGTCCACCTAATTCAATTCATTAAAATGAAAAGAGAAGACATAATTAGATGAATAGATGCTGAAAATTTATTTAATGAAATGAAGCAGGTATTCTTAATTAAAAAACTCTAAGTTATATGGGAATAGATAAACACTGTTTATGAAAGACAAACAACAAATATTACTCTGAATGGCCAAACACTAAAATCAGGAGCCAGTTAAGGATGCCTGCTATTATTACCACTATAAAGCAACAATGTTTTAGAGATGGATGGTAGGCAGACTTCTAAAATGGCCTCCCGTGATCCCTGCCTCGTGGAATTCATGCCCTTGTGCAATTCCCTCCTCTTAAGTGTAGGCTGGCCCTAGAGACTCAGTTGAATGAATAGAATGTGGCAAAGATGATGGGCTGTCACTTTCAAGATTAGGTTACAAAAGATGGTGGCTCTTGCTAGCACTCTCTTCCTCTCTCTGGCTCTTCTCCCTTGCTTCCTCTGATGAAGTAAGCTGCCATGTGTGAAGCCACCCTGCAGAGAGGCCCACACAGCAAGGAACAGAGGGAGGCTTCTAGCCAACAACCAGTGAAGAACAAACAACTCAAAAAGATCTGACTGTTACAAACAACTACTTGAGTGAACTGGAAAGTGGATCCTTCCGTACTTGAGCCTTGAGATGGCAGCAGCCCAGACCAACACCTTGATTGTAGCTGTGAGAATTCCTGAAGCTGGGGACTCAGTTCAACTGTGCCTGGATTCCTGACCTACAGAAACTGTAAGATAATAAATGTTGTTATTTCTTGCAAGAAAATAAGGAGCCTACATTTGTTGCCTAGGGATGGGAGAAACATTATTTACAAAATAAGGAAAGTATTTTAGAAAAAGGAAAATCAGAACAATTGGATACATATTGGAAGGCTATTGAGTTTGGTCATCCGAGGGAGGGTTGTAATGGTGTAAGGGAGTGGCGTTGATTACCTTTGCCTTTGTAAAATGTTGTATCATATTCTTTCACTTACTGAATTCAAAAAAGCATGAATTCCCATCGTAATTTGAAAAAAAATCAGGTACTTAAAATTCCAAAATAAATACAATATTAAAATGTTGAGGGAGGGAACACTTTTTCCCCTAGTGTTTGATGTTTTCTTTCTGTGAGGGAAGCTCATATAATACAATTTCTAGTTTCTCTCTGTCCATTTGCTCACCTCAAGGCAAGGTGCAGAGTGGAGCTGAGAGATTTACCGACTGGTAGACTTGGGGAGACTAGTCTGCAAGCATAGCGCAATTCAGCTCTTCTTCCCTGGGGATAAAATGCTATCAGGGAGCAGGCATTCTCCTCTACTTGTCCCAGGGCAGATTCTCTCCTGCAAGGTTGGAGAAGAGATATCAAGACTGCTACAGCAGGGCACTGGTTGGGGGAGGAACTGCCCAACTTCAGGTGGCAAATGGGCTTCAGGTGGCAAGCCCATTTGACTCAATCACTAAGCTGCTTTCTCATTTTGATCTCTCATCTGCCTTACTCTTTGCTTTATTTCTCAATTTACTCAGAATTGGAGCAGAAAAGAGGGATACCATTAGTTGATATCTTTTTAAAAATAACAGTTTTAATTTGGGTTATGACAATTTAGAATATAAAAACAAAAGAGTTATTTGTGCATTTTAATGATGTGGACTTTATCTAAAAACAATGTAAACAAATATGAACTCTGGTTAGCAGTTTTGCTTTTCACTTTGCATGGGTTTGCAATTCTGAAACTGCCTTCTGGGTATTCTGGGCTTGAACAAATGAGTAAATATGTTGCCGATAATGGGAGCCAGGTTTCTCACTTTGGGGAGTTATAAATATGGAAACAGCCTGTGTTGTCAGATTGAAATTAGCGATATCAGTATGAACTAATGATTTTTTAAGATAGATAGATAGCAAAGTAAAGATAGATATGTGTGTGTATTATATATGTGTGATCATATATAAAAATAAAACATATGTTTTATATAACATATCGCCTAGGTCTGTCAGCTTAAAGTGCTACATGCAATGACACATCAATAGGAATGAGCACACTTAGTGCTCAGATCTTGGTTTCTAAATACCATTTTCTATTAAAAGTGACCTGATCTTCTTGGAAAAATGGCTGATTCCAGAGATGGGGCAGGTTAAGTGTAAAATGAACAACTTATTGCATTACAAGTAAAGAAGTGTTCAGAGACTCATGTCAAAAGGACACAGATACCAGTTTGAAGGGGTTCCCACCAGCCCAATCTGGGACAATTTGAGGATCAAAATAAATAATGAGAGGAATGAATTAAAACCCATTTAATAAAATAAGTATTCATGAGTCCATCTAGATACAAATAAGTAAATGTGGAGAAAGAAAATACTCTTCCTTATAATCAAGTCCAACTAATAAAAATAGAATGAAAAAGGGAGTTAGAAAATCTTCAGTGGATAACAAAAGTAGTGAGTAAAAGTTTCACAATTACATGATACTTACATAGTCATAAAATATCTCTCCCACAAATTACTTATTGATTACAAAGAGGAAAATAGTAATTTTACAAGATAAAGCTGTTGAATATTATCTTAATCAAGTTATTGAGCTTAATATCACTGATGTTGGGAGAAACCAACCTCCAATGTCATGATCATGTACTCTCTAATAAAATGCTCTAAAAAGGACAAGACATCATTTTAGGGGTGTTTCTGTCAAAAGTGATAACCTAGATCTAATCATAAGGAAATATCAGACAACCAAAATTGAGACACATTCTGAAAATAACTGGTTTATACTCTTCAAAAATATCAAAAGCAAAAAAGACAAAGAAAAGCTGAGGAATCCTTTCAGATTAAGAGATATTAGAGACATTTATGACCTTGAATTTGATTCTGAACCAAGGGGAATAAAAAATATAAAGGTACAGGTGATAAAAGTTGAATATGGATTTGAACTAGATAATAGAATTTTATCAAGCTTAGATTTCTTGACTTAAATAACACTGTGCTTATGGGTAAAAGGACATAATGTTTCCACTTATTCTAAATTGGTTCAGATAAGAATAAATATATACAACAAACAAACAAAAAACCAAGCTCATAGATACAGAGAACAGATTAGTGGTCGCCAGAGGAGAGGGTGGTAGGGGGTGAGTGAAATGGGTGAAGGGGGTCAAAAGGTACAAAATTCCAGTTATAAAATAAATAAGTCACGGAGATATAAAGTACATCATGGTGACCATAGTTAATAATACTGTATTGCATACTTGAAAGTTGCTAAGAGATTAAATCTTAAAAGTCCTCATCACAGGAAAAAAAGAAAAGAAAAAAGATTTTTGTAACTATGTATGGTGACAGATGGTAACTAGACTTATTGGGGTGATCATTTCACAATATATACAAATATCGAATCGTTATGTTGCACATCTGAAACTAATATAATGTGACACGTCAATTATACCTCAATAAATAGTTATAAATAAATAATAAAAAAGAATAAAAACACACACAGACACATACACAGAGAACTGTAGAACAAATGGGGTAAAATGAATACAACTGGTGAATCTGTGATATGTATGTGTGTGTGTGTATGTGAGTGTGTGTATGGTGTATGTATAAACATGATATCAATAATATAGATACATATATCAATAGCATATATCTCATATTTAATAGACACACACTTAATGAGAGTTCCTTGTACTATTCCTGTAACTTTTCTGTAAGTTTGAAATAAAAAGTTACTGAAATATTAGGCAATGATACAGATAGATATGTTGAGTGAGTTTATTTTTCGAGGAAGTCTGTGGCAAAAAGTATCACATGGTGAGGTTTTGGTGGTGCCAGAACTGGTGGCTTTGGGCTTTTAGACTGTAGTGTGTGGGCAGAGAGTTCAGACGTTGGGAGCGTGTGGTGGTTTTTATTGGGCTGGCGTTTAACTTCTTCATCCACAAAAGGCTTAAGTTTAGGCCTCACAGTATTTTGGATTTGTCACGTAACCGCAGCTTGTGGTGATTTTGTCCACAGGCAAGTAGAACTTTCTCTCGAGATGATACTCACTGGGCCTTAAACAAGGGCTCTGAGCCTCAGCAAAGGCACGTAGGTACGAGCCTGCAGGTGGACTGAGCCACGGACATTGTGGAGGTTGTATTCATAAGGCCAAGTTCAACTCCTTGTTGGGAGACTTTCCCCAATTCGTTTGCCTTACAGGTTGTGGATTCTGCAAAACTGGCATTGACTGGCATCCCGACAAAGCTGAAAATGAGGATGTATTTGTTTTTTCTCTATCTCTCAAGGACCCTTGAGTGTCTGCTACGGCCTTAGACAATGCTAAGTTCTAGGCTCTGGATACATAATTGTTTCCTGCTTTTAGAGGCTGTGGTTTGTTTTGTTTTCTAAATTTGGTAGATTTGGGACCTGATAAAATTGCATGTCTTATTAACTCTTTGGACTCTATAAAAAATAAAGGATATGAGATGTTATCTTGATGTTATAATTTCCAAGGCTCTGAAGAAATTGCACACATTCCAGTTGGAGAAAGCCCAAGATTCAGCAGCCGCTGAATAAGCCCCAACTTGACTGAAGCGCTGAGAACTCTATAGGCTGGGACTAAGCAGAATAAGACATGAAAGAGGACAGTCCTTGGTTTTAATTTAACAAGAACTTTTGGCTTTAAATATCTAAGTCCACAGGGCAAGATAATTTAATTTTAGACTGTAAAGTCTTTGGACCTCAACCTGCAATGGGATTTAACATTCAATTCTCTTTGGAAATTTGAAATTGAAATTATTAAAATCTGGGGTATCTCAATTGTCATGGGTTGAGTTGTGTCCTTCTCAAAATTCACATGATGAAGCCCTAACTCCCAGTACCTCAGAATGTGACTGTATTTGGAGATAGGGGCTTTAAAGAAGTAATTAAGTTGATGATGTCATTAGGGTGGGCCCTAATCCAATCCGACTAGAGTCCTTATAAGAAGAAGAGATTAGGACACAGACAGGTACAGAGGGAAAGCCACGTGAAGATGGGAGAAGAGAGCCATTTGCAAGTCAAGGAGAGAGATCTCAGAAGAAACCAATCCTGATAACACTTTGATGTCAGACTTCTAGCCTCTACAGTTGTGAGAAAATACATTTTTGTTGCTTAAAATCTGTGATACTTTGTAATGGCAGCCCTAGCAAACTAGTACATCAATGTTGTTAGATTTTATTACTGACTCATGCCTATAAATTTTATTATTGGAGGAGCAGTTGTTGTTATTGGGAAAATGGCCAAAAGATGGGAACAGAAATGTCCCGAAAGACTGCTGGTCCCCTCTCCACTGGAGAGTGAATATTAAGCCCAAAGGGTTAAGAGATTAAAATGGGAAATGTTATGAGGAATGTTTTTTCACTACTCTTGATGTTTCCTTCCTGTGAAGAGAACACAATTGAGTGTAACTCCTGGCCTCTTTCTGCCTTTTACTTAATTCACCCCAAGATGGCAGTGGTGTAGTGATTTGTTCTATTGGTAAAGCGTGAAGAATTAAGCTGGGTATATATACAAGGACTGCCCAGTGAAATACTCTTTTGACAGGGTGGGTAAGTGTTTCTAATTCTGGGATTCTGCTAGCAGACATATTAGGCTCTCCAACTAAATTATGTTCTCCCAACTTCATTTCAGTTATAAAGGTAATATTTTGATTTTCATCTGCCTTACCTTTTATTACTCATTTCTTCAGAACAGGATGTGGAGGGAAAATGCCACCTCAAAGACACCAACAAATGATTCTATGTGTTGAAATTTTCCATTCTAAAGAGTTAGTTTTTTGAAAATGAGCACTGCTATTATTCTAAAACAACTGGCTGGATTAGCAATGTTCCCAGTGTCGTCCCACACTCTAAGAAGGAGTGTAGATTAAAGGCAGAATCAGTGACTGACTTACCTCTTCCTATTGTAGGCTACATTGTAACTAGGGAGCACCCAACTTTTATACATATACTTAACTTATTAAATGTTCAGCTCAATGCCAGGTGCAATTTAATGTTAATTAAAAAAACTTTGATGTGGATAAAAAATTGTTTAGTACTTTACAGTTTATAAAATACTTTCATATATATGAATTTTCTCCATATTATGAGTGACTCAGCCAGTTTATATGAGTTACAAAAAGTTACAGAGCTAATTAGCAGCAATCACCCAAGCCTAACTCCTCTGGTTCTAAGTTCAAGGATCTTCCTGCTATTTAATGCAGTTACTTTGCAAAAATTCATTAACTCTGCTGTTTTAAGAGGAGTCAGAAAAATAGTGAGCTCTCTAAATAGACAACAATATGTTCAATTGCATTGGTGCTTAAACTGTGTGAAATAAAATTTCAAAGAATGTAGGAACTGTAATATACCTAAACCCGTGTGGGATCTTTCTTTTTCTTTCTTTTTACCTTTTGACCCCCTTCATCCATTTCTCCCACTCCCCACCCACTCCACTCCCCACCTCTGGCAACCACCAATCTGTTCTCTGTATCTATAAGCTTGTTTTTTGGTGTTTTTTTTTTTAGATTCCATACATGAGAGAGATCATATGGTATTTGTCTTTCTGTGTATGACTTATTTCACTTAACATACTGTGCTTGAGTTCCATCTGTGTTGTCGTAAATGGCAAGATTTCGTTCTTTTCTGTGGCTGGATAATATTCCATTGTATATTTATACCACATCTTCTATATCCATTCATCCATCTATGGACACTGGGGTTGTTTCCACATCTTGGTTATTGTAAATAATGCTGCAATGAACATGAGTTTGCATATATCTTTATGAGTTAGTGTTTGCATTTTCTTCCGATAAATACCCAAAAACAGAACTGATGGATCATATGGTAGTCTTATTTTTAATTTTTGGAGGAATGTCCATTACTGTTTTCTATAGTGGCTGCACCAATTTACATTTCTATCAACAGTGCACAAGGGTTCCCTTGTCTCCACATCCTCCCCAACACTTGTTAGCAGTGTGGGATCTTACTGTTGGAATATTCCACCTCACTTTGGCTGGTTCTGAGGCAAATTATTTTCTCAGCAGTATCTTAGAGTTGGCAAGTGCTATATCAGTTTTAAATGAGAAAATACTCTGATCTCTCCTAAGCTTTCTTCTTCTCTCCTCCAAATAGGAGAGGAAACTGCAGCTTCCAGAAGCTCCTCACACAATTTCTGATTTGTAGCATCTTGAAGGTTCAGCATTCATGGTTTGCCTTTGAATTTTCCACTCCCCCGTCCCTCTTTACCCACCTTCATGTTTTGTCTGCTGCAACTGAGATGGATCTGGATCAGCAGAGAAAATTTTAAAACCCAATTTCTTCCCTGCAGGCCTGGCCCTAGCCAATATTAACAGAAATCTGGTTGGCCTCAGTGGTTTTTCTTCACTGGGGGGCCGTTGCCTCCTACTGGACTTCATCTTTCTTCTTGTTCCCGTCCCCCCATCAAGAAACCAACATCTTAACTCTGGAAGATAATTTCTCCTAAGGTGCTAGGGGGAGAAGGTCCAAAGTTCTTCATCAGATAATATCAACCGACTTGAAGCTGGAGCTTTCTTGTTTAGCCATAGTTAAGGCAATGGTACAGATGCTTGCCCAATAAACTTGGTGAATAGTGTCAGTTTTCCCAGGCAAGGCTGTTCACAGTTTTCATATCAGAGTATGGAGGCAGCTTTCATATTTCCCCCTGTAGGACCAAGCCTGCTCCGAGGAAACAGATCAAATAAAACAAAATGAAAATGAAACACGCTATCTCAAAGACCTCAAATAAATGGCGATTTAACTTTACCACTTGGTAGGTGAAATTGCATTGTGTTGTGACACATAGAGCCCTTATCATCCAAAGTCTTAAATTTAGTTGGTGATAAAAGTCTTCTGTTCTCTTTGTTTCCACAGCCTTCTATTTTTAAAGATTTTTTTTTTATTTATTCAGTTTTTTCCCCCCAAAGCCCCAGTAGATAGTTGTATGTCATAGGTTCACATCCTTCTAGTTGCTGTACGTGGGACTCGGCCTCGCGTTGGACGGAGAGGTGGTGCCTCGGGGCGCTCCCGGGATCCGAACCCGGGCCGCCAGCATCAGAGCGCACGCACTTAACCGCTAAGCCACGGAGCCGGCCCCACAGCCTTCTATTTTTAAACTTTGAATCACACAAAGTTGAATAAAGAAACCTCTGCCAGCAATGGACACATCTTTATTTAAGATGACATATTCATCCATTTTCATATTTTATTATTAATAAAATATATTAAAATAATATATTATCCCAGTATATTTTAATCACATTTGTCAGCTATTTTATGAATAATTAAATAGGTTTTAAATAGATATTTTTTACTAAAATATCACTAAATATTATTGTCTGTGGTAATCATCTTTTACTTTTAATAGAGGAGGCCAGACATTTTGGTGGCTCTAAATCCTCTTTTCTATTCTTGTCATTGTCAAGAAGCTTCTACTGAAGCCCCCACACTTCACACACACACACACTCCGCCCCCCAGTGCCTGTCAGTGGGCTTGTGCAGACCTAGACCATTCTTTTTGCATCAGGTCCTCCCATCAAAGCAGGGAAGGTAACCAGTCACGCATTCTGGAGCGCATCTCCAAATACAGGGGTCTGCTTTCAGACTGTCAGAGTCGTTGAGGTAATCTGTTTAAAAGAGCAAACGTGGACTATTTTGCATATATACATTTAGTTTTCCCCTTCTGGCCAGCTGAAATAAGTCTCTTTTGAAAAAGAAAGAGGAAGTGCCACCCAATTTCATGAATTCAGTACGCATTGTGTAGAACCAGCACAGAATACTCTATTTTACGTATTAAACAACCAATGCAGGGAATAAACGAAAAAGTGCACTTCAGACAGAGTTCAGTTCACAAAAATGTATGGTATTTATACTTGTCCTATTGAATGAATGCAACTTCACCAGGGAAAAAGCAGGGAAGAGATTCTGGGTGCTCATTCTCAGCATTCTCGGTAAAGAAAAATTCTTTCTGACGTGTCTCTCCCTGTATAGAAAAATTTAACTTGGAAATGCGCATGGCTTCTGGTAAGACCTTGACCCAATCATGTAAAGTGGCATTAATCGTGCCTCTTTCCCCAGAAAGCTATTTGGAATCCTCAGATGAAAACAGAAGTGCAAAGTGGACTTATAAATAAGTGAGGATTTTTAGTGCTAAGATCAGCAGAGGCAAGTTGAAATTTCTGTGTCTTAGAACTGCCGACTCCGCAGACACAGGTGATGTGTGAAGTGTGGGAGACTGAGATCCACGCTCTCCGCCCGGCGGGGGCACGCTTTTCATGCCTGGGGGCCCTTGGCGCGTGGGCTCCGCTCAGTCTCCTGCGGATGATAATCATCTGCGCAGTGCAGCGGCTCTGATAACACCACTAGGTACATTGTAATTACCCTATCTACACAACAGCGGACCTCCATTGCATTTTAATATTCATCTTACACCCTTCAATACAAAATTGACCCGTGGTTTCACACTATATCTAATCTTGGTTCAACCTCCTTTTACCTAATTCCGCTACATTTTCTGTTAAAGCAGGGTACAGTTAAGGTGGAAACAAAGAGGGCACAAAGGCATTAGAAATGGCAACAGTGGTATAGAAAACAGTAAGTGATGTCATGAGACAGCCTTCCCAAAGAGAGACGGTTAATCAAAGATGCTTCCATTATTATTTGCCTCTTTTTATTTTCACCTAACATCCTGAGATTTCCATCTCTAATAAATCTGCTGAAGTTGTAAATTTGTGTTTTAAAGATTGAAAATTTTGTTACCCACATATTCAGGAAGGAAAAAATAGATTTAATGAGACATTACTGCCTCTGGAAAATATCACATTTTCAAAGTTTATTTATAAAGTGTTATTTGTACGTGCTTGTCTCACACATAATCATGACTGGCACTTTACTGAAATGAGTTTCAATTCATATTAACAACACTGAGGGAAACAGGAGACTTTAACAAAGTCCCTCCCAGATGCCTTTGTAAATAACAGCATTTTGTAGAAATCTGGTGATTTGTCTTTTCCAAAAATTTCAAAATGTATCTTAAATAGAAAATATTTTGCGAATCTCAGGTAACCACTGAGATTCTGATACCACTAGTAGTTTTTTCAATATTATAGGAGTTTTAGAGTTTTCTCTCTGGTGCTGGCTGGAATGTGGCATTCAGCTGAGAATGATTTTATGTCCTAGACTGAAGGTGAATTTTTCTCAATTGGAAATTTTCAACAAATAAAAGGAATTGCTGGCTTGAAGCTGAGAGTTATCAAAATTTCTAGCTTGGAGATAATTGATTAGCCTCCACATTTTGGGACCTCTCTTCAAAATTACCAAGAGGTAACCTCTTTTTGCATGTACAGTTTTTGCAAAGTGCCCAGTTTTCAGAAATGATTTCCTCTTAGCATTTACATAGCTGTTTTTATTTGTCAAGGGGAATGTGGCTATTAGTCTGTAAATTCAGCATCCTGCTGTAGGTATTTCTAAAAGTCAAAAGGAATCAGGAATTTTTCTAGCTGATACACCCTGTTATGATCTAAACAGAAGTTTATCAAAAAGTGCTTTAAGTTTAAAGTAAAATTACAGTAGTTCTCAATAGTTGTAAATCACTCGGTAAAAGTTATGACTCTTTCACGTAACTCACATTTAAAAGGCAATTGACAGGGCTGGCCCGGTGGTGTAGTGGTTAAGTTCATGTGTTTTGCTTTGGCAGCCCTGCGTTCACCAGTTCGGATCCCGAATGCAGACTTACTCACTGCTCATCAAGCCATGCTGAAGCAGCTTCCCACATAGAAGAGCTACAACTCTACAACTATGATACACAACTATGTACGGGGGCTTTGGGGAGAAAAAAGAAAAGGAGGAAGATTGGCAACAGATGTTAGCACAGGGCCAATCTTCCTCAAAAAAAAAAAAAAAGCAATTGACAAAGAGATTGCAGTTGAGATGAATTCGCTCTTCATGAATAGTAAGCCCTGAGTTTCAAAGGCCTTACCTAATAAAGAGTCTATTCAAAAATGCCTTCCTAGAGCCAGCCCTGATGGCCTAGTGGTTAAAGTTCAGCACACTCCTCTTCGGCAGCCAGGGTGCGGTTCCCGGGCACAGAACGACACCACTTGTCTGTCAGTAGCCATGCTGTGGCAGCAGCTCACGTAGAAGAACTAGAAGGACTTACAACTAGAATATACAACTATGTACTGGGGCTCTGGGGAGGGAAAAAAAAAAGAGAGGAAGAGGAAGATTGGCAACAGATGTTAGCTCAGGGCGAATCCTTCCTAGCAGAAAAAAAAATGCCTTCCTAGTCATTGCAGCAAGTTGACTGGAGGAAGACTCTGCATTAGTAAGGAATCCAGGCTCTTATGCTGGGTTCAGACAAGAACTTTCTGATGGCAATGTATTGTAACAGCCTATTTGTGTGACTGTCACCCTCACTAGAAAATAAATTCCATGAAGTTGCCTTATTAACTGTTGTAACACAAGGATTTTGGTAATACCTGGCAAAGAGTAGACATCAAATAGATATTGTTGAATGAATGAACGACTATCTAAAACTCTCTTAGGAGGCCAGTGTCCTCATTGACAAAGAAAAGATCTATAGTTAGATGGCCTAACAAATCTTCTAAAAAATAATAATTCTATTTTTTTAAAAAAATCAATGAGTTTCTCTGACAATTTCTTATAATTTGGTTGGATTATTCTTTAGAAGATATTTGGCTTTCATGGAAGCCAAGAACTTACACACTCAGAAAGGAGACTGTAGAGGAGCAACTCTGCATGTGTGGCTGGATCCCCGTGTGTGCTCTCAGCCCATGCGGTAGCCAGTCCCTGACCACCAGGCTCTGTTGGCAGCTTTGCCCACTGTGGTGTAGACAAGGATGTTACTGGCAGCTCTGCCTACTTCAGGAGACACCAAGGCATCGTAAGGCAGATACCAGGATACCAAAGTCAGATTAAGATGGGCCTCCTGCATATTCAGATACACAAAGAAAATGGTTTCAAGACCCCTTTCCACAACTCTTGACTGTCTCGGCCAGACCAGAGATACAAGAAGGGTCTGAGAGAGGATTCTGAGAGGAGACTGATAAAGAGAATTCCTTGGAGAAAACTGAGGCCTTGCTGTTCTGTACACCAGGTACTGTGTCCAGCCCCAAACCTAGTGAGGAGAGCTTTAGGAAATCCACTTGGAGAGCTTTGAAATGTGTTCTCCCTGGTAGCCACCTCGGAGGCCTGAGGCCTGATTCTTGCCTGAGAAAACTAAAGCTGACTGGAGGCCAAGGTTTAGTGCCTGTCACCTAGGGCCCCTAGAGGGTGAGAGAGCTCTGACTGCTTAGGTGGTAGACCTGGGGAAGTTGCTCCCTTGGGAGCAGGCTGCCCTCCCAGTTTGAGAACCATGCAGTAAAAAGACAATGTGGGGTCGATGTAGACCTTGTTCCTGGAGTTATAAGGAGACCTCAGACAAAGAGACAGAAAGCGTCCAGAAACTGACAGATCCAGGAAACTTCGAGAGAGGCCTATCAGGGAACACTAGAAGGATCACTAGGAGATGAGGGCTGATCTTTAAACCTCTGCCATGACCAGGGAGCACAGAGCTAGCCTATGACTCTGTCAGTTCAGGCTTCTAGAAGGAAGCAGGCTAGAACCAGTTGAGGGGAGAAGACTTTAAGCTAAGTAAATCTCAGGACTGGATATTTCAGTTACTAAAGTAAGGTGATACTTGTGATGAAAAATGACTATATTTTATTTGAGGCTGCAGACAAGTGATAGGCCTGCCAGCGCTTTCAGGTTGGGGCACAGGAAGGTTATCTAATACCATTTAAAGGACTAGGGGAGAGAAAAAGAAATTTCTGTTTTGATCTCAATGCATGAATCATTGCTTGGACAACATAGGAGTTACACCATATTTGCCTCAGATTTACCAATTCCATGGCACTGCGCTGAATTTTGTTTGTTGCACATGTTTGAAGTTTTACAAGGTTGCACTTTGTTCCTTAAGAGATGAGAAAAGGCCTTGAATGTGAGACCCCATTTTTGGAGTTTGTATTGCCAGCCGCAAGTGCTGGGATCAACCTGCTAAATCTGTGAGAAAGTCCTCAGGAGATTGCTTGCTATGTAGCAGTATCTGCTGCGGGTCTCCAGTGGACAGATGCTCTGACCCTCGCCCAGCTCCCCCACCTGTTGGCAGTGCTGCCAGCTGACAGTCTCCTCTTGAAGGCTCTTCACGGATTGTCTTAGCTGGCTGCAGACAGCCCCCTCGCCCAAGGTCAAACTCTTTCTCCAGGTGGCCCACATTCAATGACTAATCAAGATGGGAGTATAAAGGCTTGGCCATTCCAGCCTAACTCAAAACTCTGCTGGGCTGTTCTACCAGCAGAGTTCCCGTGGGGTCTCTGAGGCCCATTTGCACTGCGTTGCAGCTCAGCTTCTCCCTCTGCCCAACCTGCCTCCTTCCCTTCCCTTCCACAGGTGTGGATACCAGGGGCACTCCCTAATGAACAACTCCGCTCACCAAACTTTCTGCTTCCCAGAGAGCCCAACCTGCAACAGTGACCCTCTGTGTTAGTTTGTATCCTTGCAATTCTCACTCGTTTCAAAATTGCAAGTGTATACATGCACAGTGCTGTCCCTGTAAAGGTGTGGTCTTGGAACAACTAAAATAGTATGTGTGTGTTTGGGTAAAAATGTGTAAAATTTAATTTGTATAATTAAAATTTGCAAAATATATACTTTGTAAATTTAAATCATAAGTTATAGTCCCTTGAGGCTCCTGTATCCTGAGCATGGAGCCCATGGTGACAACCTAAGTTGCCCTACCCTGGAGACAGCCATATATGCTTATGTATAAACTAGTCTCTGGAGCATTTCCAGTATCACTCTGTCCTAAATCCAAGTTTCTGTTTGATAAAAAAATATTAAAAATAATAATTTAATACTCTCCAAAGAGTAAAGCAATAAAGTGACACAAGTGTTACACTCTATGCACCTTTCCCAAGAAGAGTAGATCCAACAATGAAATCACAGGCTTTCACCTCCATTTCATTTTGGAAGAGTGTGTGCACATTGAATTTAAAGGCACAGTCAAATCTTCCATTTAATTAGTCTTAAAAACTAACTATGCTTTTGCTTAGCCATACACATTTATTATTAACTCATTATGAAATTGTATTTTCCATTATGTCACAATGCTACGTAATGCAATCCTTTTTCATTTGGCCCCATTAAAAACTTGATAAACACATTTATTGAAACAAACTGGCAGGAGTGAATTTTTCTTTATAGTAATTCGCTCTGATGCCAGTTCTGTCTCAAATCATTGCTTCTTTAGGACAGAGAGCATATTATAAAGCTCTGCATTTGCTCACAGTGTTCAGAACAGGGCCTTGCATGCAGCACCTGACTCAATACAATGTAATTGAGCTCAAAAAAATTGGTTCAATGGCAAGACTTTTAGCAAATATACCTGTTTTGAAAAGTAATTTTACTATAAACTTCCTTCATTCCAAGCTCACGCCAGGCCCAAGCAAGGATATGCTGAATTAGCTTCTGGTCCCAGCATTTCTATTCACACCACTGAGAAGCAACTAAAGAAGTAACCTAGGGATGAACCTGACCCCAGTGTTTTATCTCTTAGAGAATCCTTGGATTATGTTTGTCTCTACTCTCACTCTTGGCCCCAACACTACTTGAAATGGGTGTGTGTGCTCACACATGCCTACACAGACACACATCATTTCCACGTATTTTGAGAGGCTGCAGTAACGTGCAGAGTTCTGTATTCTTATGAGAGCACTTTGTCTTTGTACCCTTTGTGGTTATTTGACGATCTGTGTCTATATGTGAGATTATTTCATTGATGGCTATCTTCCCCTACTAGACTTTACTTTCCTTGAGGGAAGACATCATGTCTGTCTTGCACACTGTTTTTTCTATGCATCCAGCACAATGCCCAGCACATAGCAGACACTTAGTAAGTATTGTGGTCCAACCCTGGAGTTTACTCTATGTCGGCACAGTTCTACCAAGTTTTTTCCATTTCTCTTTTCCCTTTAAAAAATGCTTGGATTCCTTTTAGCCTTTGCAAGTGTTCACCATTCAAGAATAGGGTCGTCAGAGTTGTGATTCAGTAGTAGTAAATGAAACTTGCTTTTTTTTTTTTTTTTTTTGGTGAGGAAGATCAACCCTGAGCTAACAGCTGTTGCTAATCTTCCTCTTTTTGCTGAGGAAGATTAGCCCTGAGCTAACATCTGTGCCCATCTCCTTCTATTTTGTATATGGGGTGCTGCCACAGCATGGCTTGATAAGCAGTGCATAGATCTGCGCCAGTGATCTGAACTTGTGAACCCCTGGCTGCCAAAGCAGAGCGTGTGAACTTAACAAATTGTTGATGGCATTGCCTTAGTATTTAAAATATTGAATGACTCGCAAGAGGTACTGAAGACATGAACTGGGTATATGGTATTTATGAAAAGTGGAAGTCACCTTATACACACTGTGGAAGCTGTTGTTATATGCAGAATTGTTGGATTCTAATAAGAAATGGAAGACAAATTCTACCCTCTACTCCTAGGAGCCTGAAAAAAGAGAGCTTTCAACCCTCAGACATCTAGACCCCCAGAAGACACAGGGGCTTCATGAGAGACCCTGAGCCAGAACCATCCAGTTAAGCTGCTCCTGGATTTCTGACCCATAGAAACTATGAGATAATAGGTGTTTGTTGTTTTAATATCCTAAATTTGGGGGTACTTTGTTCACAGCAACATTTATGAAGCTCATACTATGTGCTAGGGACAGTTCTAGATGCCAGGGAATACACCATGGCAGTCAAAACTAGACAAATACTTTGTTCTTATGGGAAAAAACACTATTGTTGTTTTTAATATCCATAGTTATAAATATTATCCTAAATGCACAAACTAGGTTTTCTGGAGCTGAGTAGATTACCATTATTTACTTACAGGAAATGACAACTACAGGGTTCGCCTGTGCCTCAACTCTTACCACTGGAGTGATGAGATGAGGACCAGATGGGGGCTGTAGGTGAGGAGCCCTGAAAAAAATAATCTAGGTGTTGAAATAAGAGAGACAGCTGTCCCTACTCCCCTTCTGAGAGAATCTCCTTGGAAAAACAATAGGAAGGATCCTGAGTTCTTACTCTAATTTTGTGGGATGAAAATAAATTTCTCCAGGAAAAGATAAGCCAGAATCCAGGGATGTCTCCATAGTTCCGGGTCTCACTCTCTCTCGAAATGCACACACATTCCTCAGGAAGGTAAATATTTCTAGAGTTCTCCCCTATTTAATTAATCATAAATTCCCCCCAAGGCTTGCTTTTAGCTGAGGTCCCAAGTTTTAGTAAAATTTGTCCAGAAACCTCCATCTGTGCAGAAACATAAAAATATTTTCTCTACAACTTCACAACTATAAAGTGTTCACCATAGCATTAATCACAAAATGAAAGTTATTTATTTATTTATTTTTTTGGTGAGGAAGATTAGCCCTGAGCTAACATCCATTGCCAATCCTCCTCTTTTTGCTGAGGAAGATCAGCCCTGGGCTAACATCTGTGCCCATCTTCCTCTACTTTATATGTGGGACACCTGCCACAGCATGGCTTGAAAAGTGGTCCATAGGTCCGAGCCTGGGATTCGAACCTGTGTACACTGGGGTGCCGAAGTGGAGCATGCAAACTTAACCACTACACCACTGGGCCAGCTCCACAAAATGGAAATTTTGAAACAGGTTGAATGCGTTATAATAATGGAAGTGGTAAAACAAATTATGGAAGAGAAATTAAAAATCTATGCATCCAGCATCAGAAAATATCAAATGCCTAGAATAAATCTAACTAAAGATGTGAAAGACCACTATATGGAAAACTACAAACTACTACCGAGAGAAATTCAGGAAAGTATAAATAAATGCAGAAAATAACCATAATCAGTGATTGAAAGTCTCCATAATGCTAAGGTGTCAATTCTTCACAATTTGATTTATAGATTTAATGCAATCCCAGTGACAATCCCAATAGGTTCTTTTCTAAAAATTGACAAGCTAATTCTCAAATTTTTATAGAAAAAAAGGGACCCAGAATAGGAAATGCAATACTGAAGGAAAAAAAAGAGAAAACTTCAGATATCAAGAATTACTAAAAATCTATGTGCTATAAATTATATACCATATTATCTACTCTAAGACCTGTGGTATTGGCATAAGGATAGATAAATAGACTAGCAGAACAGAAGGAAGAGTCTATACACACACACACACACACACACACACACACACATATACTGATTAATTACTAAAACTTCATTGTAATTCAATGGGGAAAAGAGAGTATTTTCAATAAAGGGTGCTGGATCAACTGGATGTCCATATGGAAAGAAATGAATATTGACACCATCTCACACCATACCCAAAACTTCAACGTGAGTCATAGACATAAATGTAAAAGTTAAAACAATCAAGCTTCTAGAAGATAAAGCTAGAAATAGAAGAACATCCTTATGAATTTGGGATACACAACGATTTCTTAGAACACAAAAAAGGCACTAATTATAAAAGAAAAATAGGTATATTAGACTTTCTTGACATTATGAACTATCATCAAGAGAACATTAAGAGAATGAGTCCACTAAGACAATGGATAGGCAAGCTATAACTGGGAGAACATACTTGCAATACATATATCCCTCAAAGGACTCATCCCAAATATATAAAGACCTTTTACAAAACAATAAGAAAAAAAAAGACAACGCAATTTATGTTGCAATCTATGGCTATTGTGAGGTTTAGAGGAGACAAAGCTTCTAAACAATACTTTTAAATTTTTACGAATAGTTATTATTGTTTCATCATTACTACCAGTCAAAGAACCAGGGGATGTGAGCACAATAGTCTAGTATCTGTGTGGGAAGCACCCTCACAACTTTTGAACACTTATTTATTGACATCCTTTTACTATTATTTTTAAAATAGGAATAATAAATTCTGAAATTTAATGTCCTATCTAAATAGGACTGTATGAGATATTTTTTTAAATTTTATTTATTTATTTTTCCCCCAAAGCCCCAGCAGATAGTTGTATATCATAGCTGCACATCCTTCTAGTTGCTATTTGTGGGACGCGGCCTCAGCATGGCCGGAGAAGCAGTGCGTCGGTGCGCACCGGGGATCCGAACCAGGGCCGCCAGCAGCGGAGCGCGCGCACTTAACGGCTAAGCCACGGGGCCAGCCCTGTATGAGATATTTTACTGCATAAATTGGGCTCTTTAGCTCTCCAATCCTTCAATAACCATAAAATATTCAAACTTGTACCTGATTCAAATAAATTGGTCAACTCCATTTAAACCATCAAACTGGTAATGCTTCTGACCGCTGGTCTATTAAAAGTTCCATTGTGTTCAGAGCGGGGGAGGGGCTTAGAGGCTATGAGACTCGCTTCCTCTGATGGTGGATATGAGACGTCTTAGTCTGTCCTTTGGTACAGTGTAATGTGCAAGTCTGAATATGCTATGGTTTCCTAATGTAATAAAGCACTGAAATTTCTTATAGAATTTATAGGGAATTATGAGCTAGAGGAGACCTTGGTCTATCTGATTCATAAACTGGAGTAGGAATACCATGAGAGTCTGAGGAGCCACAGAATATGCACGGCATGGATCTTCCACGAGCATCATTTTATTCTGTCATGTAGAAGGAAAACAGCAAGTAATTTAATGATGGTAATTTAATAGTAATTAATTTAAAACGTTCTATATTAAAAATATGGATACATACTATGAAGAGCATATATGGTACATGAAATATTCAGATGAAACCTAAGAATTCAAAGACTTTATCCACTTTCTGAGGGGTCCCTTTGACAATAAGTTCCAGGACCCCGGGAATAAATGTACAAAGACTTTATCCACTTTCTGAGGGGTCCCTTTGACAATAAGTTCCAGGACCCCGGGAATAAATGTTGAGTTCCTGTTAGGTGGTGAAGTTGTGAGCAATGATAGTCCATCTAGAACAAACCCCTTATTTTACAGTTGAAGATTCTGAGGTCCAAATAAGCTGAGTTAGTGGCAGAGCCAGGGCCAGACCTCAGGATTTCTGGTACCCCATCTCAGGGTTTTTACTGTCTCTCCAGCATATGACAGATGATGTTGCATGAAACGTTGACAGTACAGCTTGGGTTGAAGTAGTGCTCAGGGACTTACCAAGACGCCTTAGGAAAAGACCTTGAAAGACTCTCCCATTTCTGTTTGCTAAGCTGAACTGAATTCATGGGTGGATCAGTCTTTACTATTGCATAACAGATATTTAGTAATGAGCTTGTGGGGTTAAACAGTGTTCTCCCAAACTTATTTAAATTTAGCTTGAATGCCCTGATTGGGATTCCAGCTTTGAGAAACAGTGTGCCTAAGGGTGAGCCGCAGGGAGCAGGACAGCATCGTGATGTTATTTGCACTGATAGCTCATCACTATCTTGGCCTGAAAGTAGCACTGGAAAGAGGTGGGCATTAATAATACAACATACATTCATGCAGTAACACATTTCTGCTCTAATTAGGGTTGTAATTTTTAAAGCCATCTAAGGCACTGTGGTTTTTCTGTTTTTTTTTCTCTTAAAGTTACAGAAATGAGGAAAGCGGAGATTCATCAAATCTCTGCTGATCAGAATTGAATATCCTGTCTAATTTTTATGAAAGCATTAATATTATCCAAGTTTTTCTCTGAGATTAATGAGAAGAATTTGAGTGGAAAACTTAACTTTAAAAAAGTGCAATTCTGGGCCCTTTGAATGTTGCCAAAGTGCTCCATGGTAATTGAAATTATCTGTCATTTGCTGCCCTGGCAATGCAGGCGAGGTCCGGGAGCCCATGGAGCAGCCGTAGACGCCATGCACTGGGGGACTTGAGGAGATTCGCTTCACTTCCCTCTGCTACGTTACTTTATTGCATACGATGCTTGAATTTGGTTTCCAAGCCTGTGTGTGTGCATGTTTCGCTTAGTACATATCGTTCCTCTTGCCAGCCATGAGACTATTTCTATAATTTCTACTCATGTTCATTATGAAACAAGCACCTCCCTTTTCGATTTCCCATTAAAAAAAAAAAATCCAAGGAACTGGTGATTTTTTTCTGACACTGCATACGGCACCAGAAGCAATCTACATATATTTTTTTCCTTTTTTAAAAAATTCAATTTATTTAAGCTAAAGAAAAAACAAAAACAACTCACCCATTTCTCCCCCCTCCCCACCTCCTGCCTCTGGCCACCACTAATCTGTTCTCTGTATCTATAAGCTTAGTATGTATATATATTTAGATTCCACATATAAGAGAGATCATATGGTATTTGTCTTTCTCTGTCTCACTTATTTCACTTAGCATAATGCCCCCAAGGACCATCCGTGTTGTCATAAATGGCAAGATTTTATTCTTTTTTATGGCTGAATAATATTCCATTGTGTATATATATACCACATCTTCTTTATCCATTCACCTGTCAATGAATACTTAGGTTGTTTCCATATCTTGGCTATTGTAAATAATGCTACAATAAACAGGGGGGTGTGTATATCTTTTTGAACTAGTGTTTTCATATTCTTTGGATGAATACCCAGAAGTGGAATTGCTGGGTCATATGATAGTTCTATTTTTAATTTTTTGAGGAAACTCCATACTGTTTCCATAGGGGCTGCACCAATTTATATTCACACCAACAGTGCACAAGTGTTCTTTTTTTCTCTATATCCTCACCAACACTTGTAATTTCTAGTCTTTTTTTTTTTGAGGAAGATCAGCCCTGAGCTAACATCTGCCAATCCTCCTTTTTTTTTTTTTTTTGCTGAGGAAGACTGGCCCTGGGCTAACATCCGTGCCCATCTTCCTCTACTTTATATGGGACGCTGCCACAGCATGGCTTGACAAATGGTGCGTCAGGTGTGCGCCCGGGATCCGAACCCGCGAAACCCGGGCTGCCACAGAGGAGCGCACACACTTCACCACTTGTGCCACTGGGCCAGCCCCCAATTTCTAGTCTTTTTGATAATAGCTATTCTAATAGGTGTGAGATGATATCTCATTGTGGTTTTGATTTGAATCGCTGATGATTAATGACGTAGGGCATCTTTTCATGTACCTGTTGGCCATAAATAAACTTTTTATTTCGAACAGCTTTAGATTTACAGAAAAATTATGACAATAGTACTGAGAGTTCCCATATACCCCACTAACCCAGCTTCCCCTATTAGTGTCTTTCATTAGTATGATACATTTCCCGCAATTAATGAACTAATATTGTTACATTATTATTAACCAAAGTCCATACTTTACGCAGATTTCTTTAGTTTTTATGTAATTTTTTTTCTTTTCCAAGATCTTGCCTAGGAGGCCACATTGCATTTAGTTGTCATGTCTCCTTAGGCTCCTCTTGGCTGTGCCAGTTTGTCAGACTTTCATTGTTTTTGATGATTTTGACAGTTTCCAGGAGTACTGGTCAGATATTTTGTAGAATGCCTCTCAACTGGAATTTTTCTGATGTTTTCCTCATGATTAGACTGGGGTTATGGGTTTTGGGGAGGAAGACAACAGAGGTCAAGTGCCATTCTCATCACATCATGTCAAGGTACATACCATCAACATGACTTATCACTGTTGATGTTGACCTTAATTACCAGACGAGGTAGTGTTTGTCAGGTTGCTCAACCGTGAAGATGATTTTTTATTCTCCTTTCCAAACTGTACTCTTTGGAGAGAAGTCACTATGTGCTGTCCACACTTAAGGAGTGGGGAGTCATGCTCCACCTCCTCGAGGGCAGAATATCTACATACATTATTTGAGATTGTTCTGCCTGGGAGATGTGTCTTTTCTTTCCCATTTATTTTATCAATATGGACTCATGGATATTTATTTTATATTTTAAGTTTTAATCTAATGCTATTTTATTTATTTTTGTTACTTAAATTATTCCTGCTTTGGCTTTTGGAACCTCTTTCAGTTGGTTCTTGTGTCCTTTTGACACACTCCCATTATTGTTGTTGTGGTTGTTGTTTTATCTTTTCTGTCATTATAAGATGCTCCAGGCTCATCTTATATATCTCCTGCCCAGGTCTTAGAATCAGTCATTTCTCCAACGAACACTGGTTCCTTTCATTGGAGAACGGCATTAGAAACCAAGGTCTGTGTGCCAGGTGTGCTGGTTGCTACTGGGGTGTCAACCAGCCCTGTGTGTACTAACCTGTGTGTGTATATACGTATCTGTGAATATTTCTATATGTAACAATCTGTATCTATATTAAGCTAAACATGAGTTCATACTAATATCTGCAACTCTAATCCATTACTACATGGATCAATCTAGGCCTTTCCCTTTTTGTTTCTGTAACCTCCCACTCCAACAGTTAGAAAACTGGCTCCCACCATCTGCCATCTATTTACTTAATTGTTCATTTTAAATACACATGTATAGTATATCACAATTGTTATACCAGACTCCTGTGGGAAACAACTTTATCAACTAGAGTACAGTGCTTACGTATAGTTCTTTTGTCTTTAGTCTTACAGTCTCCACTCCTTGTCAAAGATACTTAGGTCAGAATCGTTTTCGTCCACCTCTTTCAGTGAGGTTGTTTCAAACATTTGCAATGTAGTTAGATTATTTTGGCACTTTCTGTTTTCTCTCCTGAAATCCCTGACCTCCTAAATGATTTTTAAAAATTTTTTATACATTAATTCACTCACTCTTTTGCTGTGAAGTTCTTTGGGTTTTGATAAGTGCATACTGTCATATATGTCCACCACTACAGTATCATATAGACTCTCATATAGTATAATTTCACCACTCTAAAAATATTCTGTGCTTCACACATTCAGTCCTCCTTCCCTCTCCCCAAACCTCTGGCAATCACTGACTTTTATACTGTCTCTAGTTTTGCCTTTTCCAGAATGTCATATGTTTGAAATCATACAGTATGCAGCCTTTTCAAGTGGGCTTCTTTCACTTAGCAATATGAATTTAACATACATCCATATCTTTTTATGGCTTGATGGTTTATGTTTTTTATCACTGAATAATATCACATTGTATGAATATACCATAATTTATTTATCTGTTCATGTGTTGAAGGACTTTTTTGTTGCTTCCATGTTTTAGCAATTATAAATACAGCTGCTATAAACATTTGCAGGCAGATTTTTGTATGGACATACATTTTCAAATCAATTGGATAAACGCCTAGGAATGTGATTGCTGGATCATATGGTAAGACTACGTTTAGCTTCATAATAAATTGTCAACTGTCTTCCAAAGTGGCTGTACTATTTGTATCCCCACCAATGATGAGCAAGAGTTCCTATTGCTGCATAACCTTGCCAGCAATTGGTATTGTCAAGCTACCTGTGAAGTTTTCTACCAAATGACTATTTTGTTCATCACCTACTATATCTGGGCCTAAATTGATGTATCTGTCAAATGAGTTGCAATATCCTCTCGTTTCTACCTTGGGGAAACATGTTAACTAAAAAATAAATGTGTGTAAAGTGTATAGAATGTAACAGAAAAAAGTGCCAATGAACGAATGTTCCTTTGGATATGAAATGTCAACAGCAGTCCCTCTCCCCCCAGGAAAAGAATATCAAAAATAAGCAATTCCTTTTTATAAAATACCTCTATTGCAATCACAGCAATTGAATACTTTGTACGTTCCGGAAACTTAACCTCAATTCCTCCATTATGAGAACAGCATACTTAGTGATTAGAAGGACTCCTAACATCTTTCCAGACAATCAATGCACTTTATTAGAAAAACCTCATAGGTAAGGTCTGTGTTTTCTTTTTTGTTTATTCCTAACCCCAATCTATCAGGGAAAGGGTAGTCAATAATTATGACTGACTGAAAATATAAGAATACTTGGGTTTCCAGATTTCCTGACCAGCACTCTGTGCACTATATCCAGCTGCTGATTCTGCTTACCTCTCCAAATTATGCCTGAACTATTAGCAAGTTTACAGAGCAAATAACACTGTGGTCATTGACCCCAACTGGCTGATCAGATCTAGTGGCACAGGTAGTAGTGGTTGCTAGGGGTGAAAGGGAGACTCAAGGTCTTCTCCATTTCAAAAGGGAAGTGGGAAGCCGGGAGCCTGGCTTGGTATGGGGCTGACCTAGAGGCTCATTTCAGCACTCTGCTGTCCTGTTCTTTGCTGCTCTTCACAAAGACACCTGCATGAGGATGCCTAATGTGCTTTCTGGAAAGATGGGAATAAGCAATATTTAACCTTCACACAGAGACTGATACGTGTGAGCTCCACGTTTGCACCAAAGGACTTGCCCATTAACATCGTGTTGTTATTTGCATGCTTTTGGTAATGTCTTGCATTAGGAAATGTACTTATATTTGCTTTTTTACTATCACATAGTCACACAGTTACGTTAGGAACTTCTTTGGAAACACATAATTTTATATTCAAAGTACACAGAGTGGAAGGAAGAGAGAAGAATAAGATGAAAAGACTCAGAAGATGAAAGCTGTAAATGAAGACAGGTGTAAGTGGCTTAATTCATCTTATATTCTGCAGCACACTAGGAGAACACAAAACTTAATTTCAAAGCTATGTCACACATGCTATTATGCATGTATATTGAAAACTGACAATCACCCACTTGAATATCTGTAAAATAATTACTTCTGGGGAAAAAACTATATATGACAGCTATTGTCCCAGAACCTCCAAGTGCTTTTCCAAATTTTATCAATGCCATAATTAATGATCATAACTAGCTGAGTATTCATGGATATAAATCTCCATGCTTTTTTACTCAGGGTCCTTGTGTGAGGAGTTAAGCTGCCTATGTGCTGTGAAATCAGGGATGTATAGGCAGGTCTGTGCCAACCAGCCGGAAGATTGACAGGGGCTCCATTTACCTGAGGACAGATGAGTCTCATGGGAGAGGCAGTGATTGGATTCATCCATGGATTGTCCACGGGGCTAAGATTCCCAAGCAAGAAGAGCACAGGGGCTACCACTGAACTTCTTGGGCAGCAAACTTTTATGGAAAAGAAATGTACTCTCAGGGGAGCCAGAGGCAGTTGCCCTCACTACGTTTAGGGAACCAGGATATGAGTGGGCACATGGATTTTAGTAAGTAATGCATGGAGTCCAGCACCCACGGGAAGTTCACCAAGTTCCTGGAGAGAACAGGTTGGAATAAGCTGAGAGCAAGACAACTGAAGGAACTCTACCTTGGCGGCAACCCCATTATTGAGATCTAAGGAAGCTGTTTGTAACACTGGTGAGATTAGGAGGGCTTCAAAGTCTGTGCAATGAAATATGGGAAAGAGCTGGTTAAAACAAAATAAGCACCAGTGATATCATGAAAAATTGTTGGGAGCAGAGCCAGGGTTAGAAGATGCACGTTACGAAGTGCTTGGCCATGGGGCATGTCAGGGCAAAGGGGAAACGAGTGACATTGAAAGGAGATGAGGAGAATAGTAATATTCATCCAGTGGCACCTGTGACTCATTCTGGGACCCCTGAAAAGACTGGGGGACTTAGGAGACTGAAGTTTCAGTGATTTCACTGGTTGAGGGTTACAAACCAGAGACCACTTGTTGGGACACATATTCCTTTCAAAGCCTGTGTTCAGGAGGCATCTATTCAACAGGCACTCTTTAGAGCTGGAGACTCAATGTGAATGAGATAGAATATTTGCCCTCAAGGCGATCACAGTCTAGAGATAAAGAGAGAGAAATAAATCAGGAATGACATCACAGTGTCCTGAGTGTTATGCTAGATATATGCATAGAGCAGGGTACTTGTTTAGACGTGAAGGAGATTCGGGAAAGACGTCTTAGAGGAGCTGATATCTCAGCTGAGTAATGAAGGACCAGGAGAGGAAGTATATTCTAAGCAATTATTCACTGAATTCTTCAACAAATACTTGTCTGGCTCCTATTGCGTGCAAGACCCTGTGCGAGGGATTGGGATATAATGGTAAACCAGACTAATGCCATACTTATGATCAGGGAGGCACAGAAGGAAAATTACAGAGAACATGGCCCATAGAAGAAACCACATGTGATATAGCAGCGCTGGAACACAGGCACTGCCAAAGAGCAGATGGAGATGGAGTTAGGAAGATGGGCAGAGGCCAGATCGTTATAAGCCTAAAATATGACATCGGGCCGAGAATTGATTATTACTCTCCTGCTGGTGTCTGCTACTGGATATTTTGACCCATTGGAAAGGAATGAGAGTGTGAACGCACTTAGACTTTAAAGTACTCCATACGTTTAAGGAATCGTTGTGTGATCCTGCTTACCCTGACATGCCAATTAAGAAGAGAAAAATGCTGTCTATGGACTTAATGAAATCTTTTTGACAGAAATAATTAAACCGGTTCGACAGATTCAACAGGTCACCTGTGTTTAACCCCAATAGTCAATACAAATCATAAAACAACAAAGTCAGGCAGCCTATCCTGAGTTGGCTTCTCCAAACCTCTTCATCCCTGTGCTCTGGGAAAGGAAATTCGAATGTCTCCTCAATTCAGACATGCGCTCGCAGTGTGAGGGTTTAGGTTCCCGATGGAGAAGTTCTGGTTTGCTTGGGCTGATGGCTTGAGCCTTCCCAACTGCAATCCACTCATGTGTTTTTAAAAACAGTACACAGTGAAAGTGCTTTGTTGTCTGTTTTGGTTTTAAGAGTGCTAAGTATGTTCTTTGGACTCAGGTACTTTATTTTTTGTGTGTCCTTCCACTTAGGGCGGAGATGGTAGCTGTTATGTCCTTTAAATGTTCCATAGAGAACTGAGAGAGACTTTAATGAAGTAAAGCCATTTTCTGTCTCATGATTCCAGCAATTATCTTCTCATACGTCTCGAAAGAATAAGGGAAACTTTTCTCTCATTTTGACGAATGTCATTACTACCTCTGGAAAAGCCTTAACTAACTTCCCACCAGAGGATTTCTTGTTCTAATACACAGCTGTAACATTATAAACAAATGCAAGCTAGAGATTGCCCAACTCCTATGTTTACTTCTAAAATTTTTCTGAGCAAACAGCTGTTATTTCTTAACCTTGGGCCAAGTATCAATAACACAGGGTCAAGATTATTTGTTAACCCTGTGCTCCTTAAATTTTACTGGGAAAAATCCCCTGTCAACCTTTGTCAAATCATTAAACAAAATTGGGACCTGAAATGATTTCACTTCCAGAAATAACATAAATTACATTAATGGCAGGCCTTTAGAATCTTCTTCACATATAAAAGAATTCAGACTAATTAACCAATTAATGCCTAAAATTTACTAGTGTTTTAAAATTCTGCTTGTTTCACATATGAATTCCTATCACCACTTGGTTATTAATTCTACTTAAATTTTGCGATATTAGTCATTGAATTTAAAGTCTGTGATGCTAATTGTTGAAATATGGTATCTGTTCTTTTTTTTTCATTTTTAATAGAATTTTAAAATTTAAATTTATTTTTTTGTTTGTTGCGGTAACATTGGTTTATAACATTGTATAAATTTCAGATATACAACATTATACTTCTATTTCTGCATGGATTACATCATGTTTTCGTGTTCACCACCCAAATACTAATTACAATCCATCACCACACACATGTGCCTAACTATCCCTCTTGCCCCGCTCTCTTCCCTCGTTCCCCTCTGGTAACCACCAATCCAATCTTTGTCTCTATGTATTTGTTTGTTGTTGTTATTATCTACTACTTAGTGAGTGAGATCATATGGTACTTGACCTTTTCCCTCTGACTTACTTCACTTTGCATAATACTCTCAATGTCCATCCACATTGTCACAAATGGCTGGATTTCATCGTTTCTTATGGCTGAGTAGTATTCCATTGTGTATAAATACCACATCTTCTTTATCCATTCATCCCTTGATGGGCCGTTGGTTGCTTCTAAGTCTTGGCTATTGTGAATAACGCTGCAATAAACACAGGGGTGCACATATCTTTACGCATTGGTGTTTTCAAGTTCTTTGGATAAATACCCAGCAGTGGAATAGCTGGATCATATGGTAGTTCTATCCTTGATTTTTTGAGGAATCTCCATAGTGTTTTCCATAGTGGCTGCACCAGTTTGCACTCCCACCAGCAGTGTATGAGAGTTCCCTTGTCTCCACATCCTCTCCAACACTTGTTGTTTCCTGTCTTGTTAATTATAGCCATTCTGACGGGTGTGAGGTGATATCTCATTGTAGTTTTGATTTGCATTTCCCTGATAGTTAATGATGTTGAACATCTTTTCATGTGCCTGTTGGCCATCTGTATATCTTCTTTGGAGAAATATCTGTTCAGGTCTTTTTCCCATTTTTTTAGTTGGGTTGTTAGTGTTTTTGTTGTTAAGATGCATGAGTTCTTTATATATTTTGGAGATTAAGCCCTTATCAGATGTATGGTTCGCAAATATCTTCTCCCAATTGTTAGGTTGTCTTTTCGTTTAGTTGATGGTTTCCTTTGCTGTGCAGAAGCTTTTTAGTTTGATGTAGTCCCACTTGTTTATTTTTTCTTCTGTTTCTCTTGCCCAGTCAGACATGGTGCTTGAAAATATGTTGCTAAGACCGATGTGGAAAAGCATACTGCCTATGTTTTCTTCTAGAAGTTCATTGTTTCAGGTCTTACATTCAAGTCTTTAATCCATTTTGAGTTAATTTTTGTGTATGGTGTAAGGTAATGGTCTACTTTCATTCTTTTGCATGTGGCTGTCCAGTTTTCCCAACACCATTTGTTGAAGAGACTTTCCTTTCTCCATTGTATGTTCTTGGCTCCTTTGTCAAAGATCAGCTGTCCATAGATGTGTGGGTTTATTTCTGGAGTTTGATTCTATTCCATTGATCTCTGTGTCTGTTTTTGTGCCAGTACCATGCTGTTTTGATTACTATGGCTTTGTAGTGTATTTTGAAATCAGGGAGTATGATACCTCCAGCTTTGTTCTTTTTTCTCAGGATTCCTTTAGCTATTCGGGGTCTTTTGTTGTTCCATATAAATTTTAGGATTCTTTGTTCTATTTCTGTGAAAAATGTTGTTGGAACTTTGATAGGGATTGCATTGAATCTATAGATGGCTTTAGGAAGTATGGACATCTTAACTATGTTAATTCTTCCAATCCAAGAGCATGGAATATCTTTCCATTTCTTTGTGTCTTCTTCAATTTCTTTCAGCAATGTTTTATAGTTTTCAGTGTGCAGATGTTTCACCTCTTTGGTTAAGTTTATTCCTACATATTTTATTCTTTTCCTTGCAATGGTAAATGGGATTGTATTCTTAATTTCTCTTTCTGCTACTTCATTGTTAGTGTATAGAAATGCAACTGATTTTTGTATGTTGATTTTGTATCCTGCAACTTTACCATATTCGTTTATTACTTCTAAAAGTTTTTTGGTGGATTCTTTAGGGTTTTCTATGTATAAAATCATGTCATCTGCAAAGGGTGACAGTTTCACTTCTTCCTTTCCAATTTGGATCCCTTTTATTTCATTTTCTTGCCTGATTGCTCTGGCTAGGACTTCCAATACTATGTTAAATAGGAGCGATGAGAGTGGGCATCCTTGTCTGGTTCCTGTTCTTAGAGGGATAGCTTTCAGTTTTTCGCCATTGAGGGTGATATCAGCTGTGGGTTTGTCATATATGACCTTTATTATGTTGAGGTACTTTCCTTCTATAGCCATTTTATTCAGAGTTTTTATCATGAATGGATGCTGTATCTTGTCAAATGTTTTCTCTGCATCTATTGAGATGATCATGTGATTCTTATTCTTCATTTTATTAACATGGTGTTTCACATTGATTGATTTGCGAATGTTGAACCATTCCTGCATCCCTGGAATAAATCTCACCTGATCCTGGTGTATAATCTTTTTAATGTATTGTTGCATGCGATTTGCTAGTATTTTGTTGAGGATTTTTGCATCAATGCTCATCAGTGATATTGGCTTGTAATTTTCTTTTTTTGTGTTGTCCTTGTCTGGTTTTGGTATCAGGGTAATGTTGGCTTGTAGAATGAGTCAGGGAGCTTCTCCCTCTCCTCAATTTTTTCGAAGAGTTTGAGAAGGATAGGTATTAAGTCTTCTTTGAATGTTTGGTAGAATTCACCAGGGAAGCCGTCTGGTCCTGGATTTTTATTTTTGGGGAGGTTTTTGATCACTGTTTTGATCTCCTTACTGGTGATTGGTCTATTCAAATTCTCTATTTCTTCTTGATCCAGTTTTGGAAGGTTGTATGATTCTAAGAATTTATCCATTTCTTCCAGATTCTCCACTTTGTTGGCATATAGCTTTTCATAGTATTCTTTGATAATCTTTTGTATTTCTGAGGTGTCTGTTGTAATTTCTCCTCTTTCATTTCTGATTTTACTTATTTGAGCCTTCTCTCTTTTTTTTTGGTGAGTCTAGCTCAAGGTTTGTCAATTTTGTTTACCTTTTCAAAGAACCAACTCTTGGTTTTATTAATTTTTTCTATTTTTTTTTAGTCTCTATTTCATTTATTTCTGCTCTGATTTTTATTATTTCCCTTCTTCTACTGATTTTGGGCTTTGTTCTTCTTTTTCCACTTCCTTTAGGTGCATTGTTAGATTGTTTATTTGAGATTTTTCTTGTTTGTTGAGATAGACCTGTATTGCTATAAACTTCCCTCTTAGAACCGCTTTTGCTGTATCCCATAAATTCTGGCATGTCATATTTCCATTTTCATTTGTCTCCAGGTATTTTTTGATTTCTCCTTTGATTTCTTTGTTGACCCAGTCGTTGTTCAGTAGCATTTTATTTAATCTCCACATGTTTGTGGCTTTCCTGGTTTTCCTCCTATAGTTGATTTCTAGTTTCATACTGTTGTGGTTAGAAAAGATGCTTAGTATTATTTCAATCTTCTTAAATTTATGGAGACTTGTTTTGTGGCCTAATATGTGATCAATCCTGGAGAATGTTCCATGTGCATTTGAAAAGAATATGTATTCTTCAGTTTCTGGATGGAATGTTTTGTATATATCTACTAGGTCCATCTGTTCTAGTGTGTCATTTAAGGCCAGTGTTTCCTTATTGACCTTCTGTTTGGATGATCTATCCATTGGTGTAAGTGGAGTGTATAAGTCCCCTACTAGTATTGTGTTACTGTCTATTTCTCTTTTTATGTCTGTTAATAATTGCTTTATATATTTAGGTGCACCTACATTGGGTGCATAGATATTTACACGTGTTATATCCTCTTGTCAGATTGTTCCCTTGATCATTATGCAGTGCCCTTCTCTGTCTCTTTTTACAATTTTTGTTTTAAAGTCTATTTTGTCTGATATGAGTATTGCTACCCCAGCTTTCTTTTCATTGCCATTTGCGTGGAGTATCTTTTTCCATCCCTTCACTTTCAGTTTGTGAGTGTCTTTAGCTCTGAAGTGTGTCTCTTGTATGCAGCATATATATGGGTCTTGTTGTTTTAGTCAATCAGTCACCCTATGCCTTTTAATTGGAGCATTTAGTCCATTGATGTTTAAAGTAGCTATTAATAAGTATGTACTTACTGCCATTTTTTAACTTTTTTTTTCTCAGTGTTTTAGTAGTTCTTCTCTGTTCCTTTCTTCTCTTGCTCTCTTCCATTGTGGTTTGTTGGCTTTCTTTAATATTATGTTTGGGTTCCTTTCTCTTAGTTTTTTGTGTATTTATTATAGTTTTCTGGTTTGTGATTACCATGGGATTCATATACAGTAACCTATGTATATAGCAAACTATATTAAGTTGATGGTCTTTTTGGTTTGACCTCTGTCTGAAAGCTCTACTCTTTAACTCCCCTCCTCCCACATTTTATGTTTTTGATATCATAATTACCCTCTTATCGTAGAAGTAGATAATTTTTCCTATTTGTCTTCTTCTCTTCTCCCCTTAAATAAGTCCCTTTAGCATTTCTTGTAGTACTGGTTTCTGGGTGACAAACTCCTTTAATTTTTGCCTTTCTGGAAAACTTTTTATCTCTCCTTCCATTTTGAACGATAAGCTTGCCAGATACAGTATTCTTGGCTGTAGGTTTTTTCCTTTTAACACTTTAAATATATCGTGCCACTCTCTTCTAGCCTGTAAGGTTTCTGCTGAGAAGTCAGCTGATAGCCATATGGGGTTTCCTTTGTATGTAACTTGTTGTCTTTCTCTTGCGGCTTTTAGCATTCTCTCTTTATCTTTAATTCTGGACATTTTAATTATGATGTGTCTTGGTGTGGGCCTCTGTGGGCTTATCTCGTTTGGTGCTCTCTGTGCTTCCTGTACCTGGATGTCTGTTTCCTTCCTTAGGTTAGGGAAGTTTTCATCTATTATTTCTTCAAGTAAATTCTCTGCCCCTTTGTCTCACTCTTCTCCTTCTGGGACACCTATAACATGGATGTTAGTGCACTTGATGTTGTCCCAGAGGTCCCTTACACTGTCCTCACTCTTTTTAATTCTTTTTTCTTTTACCTGTTCAGCTTGGGTGATTTATTCTAGTCTTTCATCCAGCTCGCAGATCTGTTCTTCTATATCCTCTACTCTCCTTTTGAGTCCCTCAGGAGAATTTTTCATTTTCAGTATTGTATTCTTCATTTCTGATTGGTTCTTTTTTATATCTTCCATTTCTTTGTTGACGTTCTCACTGAATTCATCCATTCTTTTCCCAAGATCAGTGAGCATCTTTAACACTCTTTGTGTGAACTCTCTGTTGGGTAGGTTGCTCATTTCTATTTCACTTAGTTCCTTTTCTTGGGTTTTGTCCTGTTCCCTTACTTGGAACGTATTCCTTTGCCTCCTCATTTTGCTTCTTTCCCTGTGCTTATGTGTGTGTATTAGGTAGGTCAGTTACATCTCCTGCTCTTGGAGAGGTGACCTTATATAAGTGATGCCTTATGAGGCCAAGCAGTGTGCTTCCCTCAGTTCTGAATGTTCCAGGAGTGACCCCTATGTGGGCTACTTGTGTCCTTCTGTTGTGGCGTGGTTGCTCTTCCCGTAGGTGCCCAGGGAGGCTGAGCTATGCCCCTGGCCAGCTGTTGTAATGCTCAGCTGCTTGTAGTTGTTGTGGGCCCTTCAGTCTCTTTATTGGGTTTGGGGAGCCCTAGCACAGTTGGCTGCAAGTTCTAATAGCACATTCCTGTTGCAATATTTCTATTAAGTGAGTAGGCCCCTAGCGCGGCAGGTTGTTAGGCTCAGGGGCTTACAATTGCTATAAGCCTCCAGCCTTTAGGTCTCTTGTCAGCTCTCTGAGGATTGCAGTTGGGTGAAGCTGGCCTCAGGCATGGGAGCACCCAATTGTTTAAGGCTTTGGAAGTTGGGGCTGATCCCCATGTGGATCTTTGAGAAGCACAAGCCTTCTGCAGCTGACAAGCCCCACCGCCCACTGGTCCACACACACAGTCAACATAGTCCTGCCCTGTGTGCATGCCCCGACCTCCTGAAGTGGACCCAGTCACTCCAAGGCCGGAGCCCCACACACTCCACCACTGCCCAATGCTCTCCACCCACTCGTTGCGCATGACCTGCTACACAGTGGTGGACCCAGTCACCAGGCTGCAGAGAATCCAGTCACCAATCTATGCAGGCCCACAAGTTGCCCAAGGGCTTGTTATTGGGTGGGACCGGTCCCTAGGGTGGGCTGGCCACCCTGGCTGAGCTGGATTAAATTGGTTCTCTAATCAGTGGGGCAGACCCTGGGCTAGCATGCCAGGGAGAACTCCAATGGCATCTGCCAACATCTATGTCAGCATGCCCACACCAGGCCACAACAATGGCCGTCGCCAATGTCCCAGTCCTTGGAGAGGTCTCACCTCTCACCAAGATGCACTCAGAGCCTATTAGTTGAGTGTCTTTTCACCAAAGGACTGTGCACCTTTCTTTCTGGTGATTTTAGGTTGCTTTCTGAAACGGGTGAGTTTGCGTGTGGGACCTTCAAGAGCCGGATTTAATTTCTTTGTGAACCAGCTTTTCTGGGTGTACTCCCCAATGTTTTAGTAGCAGGCAAAGTCAAATACTATGCCACTCGTCTTGATTGTGCTGGGCCCACAAAATGCCCAAAATGGGGGCGCTCCCCGCCTCAGGGCCCCGCTCCTCCAGGGAGGGCTGCTGACCTCTGGGCTGCTCCCGGGCGGCCGTGAGGAGCTGCTGCTTGTCAAGGCGGCGTTTTTCCTCTCCAGAAGGGAGTTTCTGCCTCTTCCACCTCAATTAGGATTGTCCTTTGTTGCAGGAGTTCCTCTCATCCTGTTTTCAGTTCTATCTCAGGGGTAATTTTTCCACGAGTAGTTGTAAATTGGCTGTGTCTGTGGGAGGAGGTGAGTTCAGAGTCCACCTATGCCACCATCTTGACTTCTGGTATCTGTTCTTTTTTTTTTTTTTTTTTTGCTGAGGAAGACGGCCCTGGGCTAACATCTGTGCCCATCTTCCTCCACTTTATATGGGACGCCGCCACAGCATGGCTTGCCAAGCAGTGCGTCGGTGCGCGCCCGGGATCCGAACCAGCGAACCCTGGGCCGCCGCAGCGGAGCGCGCGCACTTAACCGCTTGCGCCACCGGGCCGGCCCCCTGGTATCTGTTCTTTTAATAAAGATAATATCAGAGTGTTGGATTCTTCAAAGAACTGAGAAGAAGTTAGGTTTTCAACAAGCCACTTAGATTCCTCCAGTCCCAGTGAATCTCCTAACAAACCATTATTTTTTAAAAATGTTTAGTTCTTCTAAAGAGACATCAGATGATCTGAACAAAACTAAGATTCCTAACTGATTTAGGATCCATTATTGGCAAGAGAATATTCTAACTAATAAAAGAGATATTAATATAATCACTGCGTAAGGATCTTAAAGCCCTAAACAGGATATATCCTGAGAGCTGGATGCCAGTGTAAAGGATAAAATAATCAATTAAAGAAATAAATGAAAGGTTTATTTTTTGAAATAAAATAATTTAAAAAATGAAATAAAATCATTTCATTTCCTCTGAAATGATTCATAAGTGTAACGTTGATGAAAGTGGGTGTTTCTTAAATCATAAATTGCAACAACAGAACGTGTTGGACGGGGTGGGGCTGATGTTTATTGGCATGGAGTCTAGAAAAATAAAATGCCATAGGAAGGCAGTTTTAACATTTTTCCAGCTCCAACTAAGAGACAGGTGCATATAGCATCTGGAAGATTAGAGCATTTTGGTCATTAAAAAGGTGGATAAGGGATATTTTCTTGGGTTCTACAATAGTTAAGGTAAAATATTTCATAAGAATACAGGTTCTCGGGCCGGCCTCGTGGCTTAGCGGTTAAGCGTGTGCGCTCCACTGCTGGTGGCTCGGGTTCGGATCCCGGGCACGCACCGCTTCTGCGGCCATGTTGAGGCCACGTCCCACATACAGCAACTGGAAGGATGTGCAGCTATGACATACAACTATCTACTGGGGCTTTGGGGGGAAAATAAATACATAAATAAAATCTTTAAAAAAAAAAAAAAAAGAATACAGGTTCTCTTTACTCTTCCCCCCTTGGATGCTAAACTATTTGGGGTTGTTCCTTGATAGTAGACTTGGAGAAGAGCTAAATGTGGCAGATAGGATAGGAATGGGAGCAGGAAGAAAGAGGTGGAAGAAAAGGAGAGGAAGCCTCAATCTAGGCTTAGTTCTGAATATATTTATCAAAACTCATCAAACAGTACACTGAAGATCTGTGTCCTTCACTCTATATAAATTTTACCTTAATAACAGAAAAAATACTTCCTATCTTTAAAAGTAACAGCCCCAATTATGAATGAATGAATTTAGATTTATATTTATGACTCTAAGACTTATGAATTTGGATCAATCCCATAGAATTTAATTACACCTAGAGAAATTCATAAAGTTAAGTTTCTGAATGCCAGCCCTGGTGTTCTAGTGGTTAAGACTCGCTGCCACAGCCTGGGTTCATTTCCTGGTGGGGGAACCACACAGCTCTCTCTTGGTTGTCACACTGTGGTGGCTGCGTGTTGCCGTGATGCTGAAAGCTGTGCCACCGGTATTTCAAATATCAGTAAGGCCACCCATGGTGGACACGTTTCAGTGGAGCTTCCAGAGAGACTAGGAAGAAGGACCGGGCCGCTCACTTCCAAAATTATTGGCCATAAAAACCCTGTGAATAGCAGCAGAGGACTGTCTGATACAGCGCAGGAAGGTGAAAAGACCAGGCAGGGTTCCCTCCGCTGTACACAGGGTCGCTAGGAGTTAGAATCCACTCAGTAGCACTAACAACAACAAGGTTTCTGAACATGCAAAGTTGAGAATTTGAGCAAAGTCCACCGTAACTTCACCTGTTTGCCAACCCAGACTCCTCAGAGTTTCAATCTCTAAATTATAAATCCTTGCAGTGGTAACAGGGCTGACGTATATTTTTAACCCCAGATTTACTCCATGTGTATCGGTTGCATAGAAATGAGGGCATAATGGATGAATCAAATACTGAGTGGTAGCCTTGTGCTATCCATTTTATTTTCAAAATTTTATTAAACTACTTAATTGCTCACCCACAGCTTGATTTCTTTTACGTTAGGTCTAATACTATACAGACTCCAGGGTAATTTGCATGTGCTTCAGATTTATCATGTAATCATGTAGACCACCTAGGAGCTAAATTTATTGATCTCATATGCATTCCAAGAGGAATAAAGCAGGTCACCTCTGCATGGTGCCTTCAAAAGCAGATGTTTTTAAAAAGAATATCTGAAATGAACAGAAATAGAACTATTTCCTATAAAGCAGCATTTTCCACGGATGATCCCTGAAATACTAGTGCCCCGGTTGTTAATGACCTAAGGGTACTGTGGTCAAATACTTTTGTGTTGTGCTGAGTCAAACCAAGTTAAACCAATTTCTTTACTGTAGGACATATCAGTCTTTAATACACTAATGAATTATGAATCTCTAAGAAGGAGACAGAGTTCCCAGCATTTCCCAGTCCCGTCGGACCTTGAAAGTGGGCACATTGTGAAAGTGTCCTCTTAAATGAGTTTGAAATTTTGCTAAAGAGAGAAAACAATGGAAATCCAGCCAAAATCCCGGTGGGTGTATCTGATAGCACCTTGAGACTGACTAGATAACAATTCTAGGTGTTGGTATAATCTAGCCCTAAAGATAGAAGCAGAAAGTGATTAAACAGCATGATCTCTGAGCATATTGTCACTAGAGCACATTTAATGTGCTATCAGGAAGTGTCATGGAGTCGTACAAGGGGACCCACTTTCAGCTGTTACTCTAAGCTTAAAATCTCTTTCCTCCCAAATAGATTTGAAAACTTCTTTGCATTTCTACCTTGTATCAAATTCTGACCTCAACAGAGAGAACAGCTGTGTCCATCCATGGGTGGCATGGAGAGCCAGCCTTCCATAGAGCATGAGGGAGGGAAGAAAAGCCCTCTCGAGATGGCGATTCGTGAAGATTCAATGAACAGTGTCTACTCATAACATTGCAATACAAAGAAAAGGCACTTTCTGGAGTGAATAATAAGGCCTCTGAAGCAAGAAGCAGAAGTCCCAAAACAGATGGCTCAGGGGACAAGGAAAATGGGGCACCCAGGGGACCATACTAAAGACTATTGTCTCTTGGTCACTTTACTTAGGAGTTATCACCAGTTTCTTAGTAATGAGGAAGTGGACATTGGTTCTGTAATCCGTTATATATCCTTTTTAGTTTACTGCATATAGTAACCTTTGTTGAGTGTTTACTATGTATTCGGTATTATTTCACCAGATTCTCACAAGCCTATGAGTTGCCGAAGAGGAAACTGAGGAATAGGATGGTAGCACGATGTGTCCACAGTACACAATGAACTGCACACACAGGTCTATCTAACACCAGAGACTGTACACTTCTGTGCACGCCACAGCCCCCTCCATTGTTAGAAACATACAATTCTCCACAGAAGACATGCTTCATTTTTCCAGTCATTAGCAACCAATCTTTTGTCAGCTTTTGGAATTCTCACATTAGAAAACACCTCCAGGTATCATGCACAAGATCCTGTATTGGTTATCATCTTCCTGCCTATTCAGGGAAGAAGAACCACATTTTGTCTTTTTGTGTGTGTGTGTGAGGAAGATCTTTCCTGAGCTAACATCCATGCCAGTCCTCCTCTTTTTTTACTGAGGAAGACCAGCTCTGAGCTAACAACTGTTGCCAGTCCTCCTCCTTTTTTTTTTCCCCCAAAGCCCCAGTAGATAGTTGTATGTCACAGTTGCACATCCTTCTAGTTGCTGGATGTGGGACGCGGCCTCAGCATGGCCGGAGAAGCGGTGCGTCAGTGCGTGCCCAGGATCCGAACCCGGGCCACCAGTAGCAGAGCGTGCGCACTTAACCGCTATGTCACCGGGTCGGCCCCCACATTTTGTCTTAATGGGCTTAATTCTACCTGCATATACTTAGGGTGAGCTGATGTCCAGTTTTCCCGGGACAGTCTGGTTTACACATTATTCTTAATGGTTCCTCATTTCACTCTCATAATTACCCTGGGTTGGATAGTAAATTATATGGCCACACTAGATATATTTCACATTAGGAAAATGCTCTTTGCCAAGAAATTAAAAAAATATACCTTTGAGTGGAAATTAGAATATTCCATAAGGAGAAAATGAGGCAGGAGAAAGCTTAATCCAGACCTTTGATTTCAGTCCACTTGGCAAATATGGATAGTTGAAATATGACAGTTGAAGGCAGAGTATCCATATTCACTAGGTGTACTAGCAGGTAAAGTCTTTATTTTCTTAGCAAAGTGCACAAATATTCAATAGTAATATAATGTGTGATGCAATTTCAGATACAATTGACAGGCCATTTCAAGGGAACCATTTTAACATCATTTTTCTGGCTAAATTTAATCATGTGTATTATAAGTTTATTAGAATTAACCTTTATGAAGGAGTATAAAGTAGAACAAACAATCCAAAATGGAAAAAAAAGACAAAAGGTCTTATTATTACTTTTGAAAAGTATATGTTGAAAACCATATCCATATTATTTACTTTTTATATTTTCATTTTAATCATAAAAATATGTTTTCCTTTTTGTTCCAAATGTATAGGAAGAGAAGAGAACAGCGTGACATACAGAATACCTTTCCAAGATTGAGTGTTGAATCTTTGGGATAAAGAGTCGAGTCCTAACACAGCCTGTGGGTCACCCTGTGCTGTGGTCTCTCTCTCTCTCTCTGGACTCAGCTTGCTCCATGTTGCTGCCTACTCTCTGAGCTCCAACCTCACTGCCCTTCTCTCAGAGTCTCAAACCCACCATGATCCTTCTCATCACAGAGCTTTTAGTGAAGTTATTCCTTTTCTGCCTCACTTGGTTCATTCCTACTCAAATCATCCACAACATACTCTTCATGAACCGTTGCAGTAGGGTGAATTTTTGTTCAGAAGTATACCCTTCCCCATTCCCAACAGAGGAGTCTAGTTCCCTGCCCATTGATACTGGGCTTGGTATTGACTCTGTTTGGCCAATGGCATTAAAGTAGCTATAACACAGAAGGATTTTGAAAAGTGCTTGCACAATTAGTTTTATCTTCTTGTGCCTCTGTCCTTGCCATGAGCAGAACACTTGCAGGCTGCCCGCTGGGTCCAAAAGGAGGATGTAAACAGAGCTGCCTCAATAAAGCCCATCTTAGATCAGCCAATCCTAGCTGAGCTACAGAACTAAAGAAATGGTTATTGGTCGTTGGTGCTGAGATGCTTTTCATTATTTGCTATCAGAAATTACTGATAGAATATTTCTCCTTTGTAGTATTTGCAACAGCTGTAATTTTACATTTATTTGGGTTGTTATGTGACTCAAGTATCTTTCCACCACTACAGTATACATGCGGTAACCGTGAAGATGTTGCATCACCAGCACCCAGCACAGAGTCAGACATATAGCAGGCACTCAGTAAACAGTTTTTAAAAACATGAATGCATTAAAGGCCCCTCCACAAACAGATATATGAAGAATGAAAGGAAGGAAACAGGAAGATTAAATTTTCTGATTTATATTTGTCAAATAGTAACCAACTGAACTTTTGTAATCTTAAAAGAGCCAGTTCCCTTTCTGGGATTTGTTATTTGGACTCTCCTGTTGCCTGCATGCCAAAATCAAGAACAAAAGCTGTAAACAATTATGTTTGTTTACCACAGGAATCAGTGTCACGGATGAAAAAAGTCAACTGTCAGATTAGGCTAGGGAGAGAGTGATTTTTCTCTTACATTAGTAACTAAAACAAATCTATTTCCTCCTCCTACATTTTCTTCTCTTCTACCCCAAGAGGGAAGAATGAAAAGAAAGGAAAGGAAGAATGTCTTTCCCATGAGCCTGGCTAGACACACCACCAAAGAGGCTGAATGTGATTAACAAGGAAAGAGTACCAAGGACCGGCACTGGTTTGGAAGACAATAAAAAGACTGTTTTCAGGGCAATGCTATTCAACACTGCAATTCTATGTCAGATAATGGCAATTCTTGCCAATAGCTTGCTTAAAAGAAGATACGTCTAAGATGCTATAGAAGATTTTCTCAAATAATGACCTGAATTCTGATTTTCTCCTCTCCCAGTATAAGCTTATTAAAAAGCCTTATGTAAGTTGATTTCTCACAGGGCTTTATAGATGGTGACAATTAAAACTCGTGTTCTGCCTGCTTCCCAGGCTACGATAAGGCTTCCAGGTGTCTTGGAGTCTAACTCTACATGTCATAGTCTCAGCATTTCTTATGAGTCACAGTTAATATCAAAAGTTCTAAGGCACAGTCACCTGCAAACTACAGGTGCACACAAATTCCAGGCCTCTGGAAGCACTGTTCTTGGATAATGAACATCTGCAAAGACCCCAGGATAACAAGACATTCCTCAGAGGGAGAAGAGAGGTAGGTGAAGGAGTGACAACTTAGTGGACACTGTGTCCAGGGCCTGAGTGAGTGATAGGCCACATGGTTCCTTCTTTCAACTCCTCACTCATTCATATATTCAACAATACATACTGAGGGCCTCCTATTTGCCAGGCACTGAGCTGGGTACTGGAGATGGAAAGACAGACAGTCTTCCTGGAGAAGACAAAGAAGGAAACAAGAAATGTCCATACACTGTGGTAAGGGCTGGATAAGGCATGAGCACAATGCTGTGGGATCACACTGGAGATGAAGCTGACCCTACTTGAAAGTGGTCAGGGAATGCTTCTTGGAAGAGGAGACATTTAAGCTGACATTTTAAAGAGGGGTGGCAATTATTGAAAGTGATCAAAGGGTGGGCAAGGCTAGTCTAGGCATTGAGGTTTGATGTGCAAAAGCCAAGAAACAGGACAGAATGAGGTTTGGCCGTAGGACTGTGGGGCTGTAGCATAGGGTAGTGTTGGGGTGATGAATGGATGTAAAAGATAACAATGGAGTGGTTAGCAGAAGCCAGAGCATGTGAGACTTTGCAGGGCTGCCTAAGGAGTTTGAGATTTAAGTTGAGGGAAATGGGAGTCACAAAGGATTTTATTTATTTCATTTTTTTTATTGAGGTAACATTGGTTTATAACATACAAGTTTCAGGTGTGCATCATAATATTTCGACTTCTGTATACACTACATCGCGTTCACCACCAAAAGTCTAGAGTCCATCCATCACCATACAAATGTCTCCCGTTACCTCTTTTGCCGTCCCCTATCTGCCTTCCCCTCTGGTAACTACCAATCTGTTCTCCTTATCTATGTGTTTGTTTATCTTCCAAATATGAGTGAAATCATATGGTATTTGGCTTTCTCCGTCTGACCTGTTTCACTTAGCATAATACCCTCAAGGTCCATCCACATTGTCACAAATGGAAAGATTTTGTCTTTTTTTATGGCTGAGCATATATTCCATTTTATACTCAGTGTGTATATATATATATACACCACATCTTCTTTACCCATTCATCTGTTGATGGGCACTTAGGTTGTTTCCATGTCTTGGCTATTGTAAATAGTGCTGCAATGAACATAGGAGTGTATATACCTGTTTGAATTAGTGTTTTTGTATTCTTTGGATAAATACCCAGAAGTCAAATAGCTGGATCATATAGTAGTTCTATTTTTAATTTTTTGAAGAATCTCCCTACTGTTTACCATAGTGGCTGCACCAATTTACATTCCCCAGTGTGGACCTACACACCACTTATCAAGCCATGCTGTGGCGGCATTCCACATGCAAAATGGAGGAAGATGGGCACAGATGTTAGCTCAGGGCTAGTCTTCCTCAGCAAAAAAGAGGAGGATTGGTAATGGATGTTAGCTCAGAGCCAGTCTTCCTCACAAAAAGAAAAAAAATTAGATGAACACAATTCCAGACGCCTCTCTGCACATATTCAGAGAGAAGGATCAATGTATTTTTACATTAAAAAAAGTATTGAGGAGTAAGAAAACAAATCCAATATATCTTTAATTAAATTAGATGATCACTATTTATTTTTAAGCTCCAGGATTCTATCCTTTTTTTATGAAGTAGTGATAGTTTTTTAACTTTTTAAAAGTGTTTTCATGCACATTATATAAGTAATCTTTAATCGTCATCTTTGGTAGATTATTATTTTGAAGTTTGAATGGAAAGATCTACAACCCACACTTGTTGAAATAAACAAATGTCACTAATATCTTCCCACCTCAACGTAGATTTCTCAACCCTGTACCAACATCCACTCCATTTTTTAAAAAATGTTGTCTTCTTTCAAAATTGAATGGCAATTTAAAATACTTCCTTGGGAGATTAGAAGTAATAACTTGTACATGGGGAGTATGGGCAGAGAAAATTCTGACAAATTTTCTCATATTCAAGTACCATTAGCCACCGAGACAGCGAGTTCTTTGTGAGACCCCAGTAAGGACCTTGAAAAGAAAACATGTTTAGATACATTATTAGGGACCATTTGAGAAATGGTGCTAGGGGCAGAAGGTAGTATTTGTTGACCTGGATGTGAGATTCTCTCAAAAAAAGAAAATTACTAGAGAGGTGTGGTAGGCAGGATAATAGCCCCCAAAGATGCCCACAATCTGTCAATATGTTATGTTACATGTCAAGGGAGAGTTAAGGTTGCAGACGGAATTAAGGTTGCTAATCATGCGACCTTGAGATAGGAGATTATCCTAGATAGTCTAGGTGGGCCTGATTCAATCAGTTGAAAGGCTTTAGGAACAAAGTTGAGGCTTCCCTGAGGAAGATGAAATTATGCCTGTGGACAGCAGCTTCCGCCATGCCCCCAGGCCTGAGACCTCCATCCTGCCCTTGCTGACAGCCTGCCCTAGATTGCAGACTTGCCTCCCGGACCCCATAACCGCACAAGTCTTGTAGTAAATCTCTTAATATATATCTCCTAACGGTTCTGCTTCTCTGGTTGAACCCTGACTGATACCAGAGGTCAGGCAGTTATTTGGTGACAACCTATTGGCCATTTTTCAGTAATAGTAACCTTGTTTTATGAACCAGAATAATAAAACTTCAATTTTAAACCCTGTGTGACAAATGGCCCTTACATGAGTGTGTACAAGAGCGTAACCTGTCTGGGCTTTCTGCAGTGTAACGGGTGAGCTCTCCAGTCCATTATATTATATTATATTATATTATATTATATTATATTATATTATATTATATTATATTATATCTCTCCTGCTGAGCAGCACATACAACACCTAATACCCATTGTGAATAAATAATGGCTTGTTCCAGAAGAAAACGTCCACACAGATTTTTAAAGAACCAATGTCAAAAAAGGCACAAAATAAACTGGAAGTCAAATCATCTGCCATCAGTGTTGGAAGTTGACATCTAGGGGAAAAATATCTGTGTCTAAACCCCTAGGCCAGTGCACGCGCTGTGAGTGAGCACAGGCGCAGGATTAGCGGAGTGCATGCAGGACAGGACCCAGGACCGGAGACCAGCGAGAACGGTGAGCTCTTGCTTCAGCCTCATCTTTCTTCTGTGCCGGAGTGCAGCCTTTTCTCTCTTGCTGGTGGAGCGTGAGGTATCACAGTGAGGATCTTTGTGAGCGTGGAGGGTCTGTAGATCGCAGCAGAAGTGTGATCAAGGAATAAAATTACTCTCTGGAGGTAAACCCCATGATCCAAGCTGTGGCAGCCTCAAGATTCGAGATCGTTAAAAAACAAAATTCAACTGAGTAAATTTCAAGATCTAATTGGCTTTATTAAGCAATTCATGAATCAGGCAGCATCTCATCTAGCGAGCAGAGAGACACTCCGAGGAGTTATACAAAATGGAAGGTTTTTATAGGAAGGAGGGTGAGGCTAGGAAGTTATTAGCAAAAGAAAAGAAAAGGCTACTTCGGGCCAGGACATCTTCCTTTTGTGGGGAAGGGACCTGGCAAGGGTTTTATGCAGATTGCCTCTTCTTCCTCTGTGGGGTGGAGAGGGCCCACGTGACCGATTACCTCATTGGTACTGACCAGAAAACTCCAGACTGGTTGATTAAGACTGCATTTCTGGGGAAGATCAAAACTGCAGTTAGACTAGGTATTAAGTCTAGGTTTGGTATCATGGGCTTTACAAGTGACAACATTTGGGGCCTGTGGTTTTCTCTTTAACAATATAAGTTTACTTGCTGACTAGGATTTAGCAGCTGTTAGTCACTTCCACATCCTTAGAGTAATGAGGAGAGAAAGCTACCTCTCTTAGGGAAATCATTTCTCTGTCCTTTTCTTCCTGCATCCCCAGCCCAAGCTTGCTGATTTGGGCTAACAGGGCACTTGCATAGGTGGTCTTCTGGGAAAGGGATGCTAATGGAAGATCGCTGCATGGAGAACTATAGTGGACTTGCTTCAAAAATTCACAACAGAGAGCCTTTGAGATCGGTGACAGTCTTAGGGAGAATCAAATCTAAGGCTTGGGGAATGCTAGTTTTGCGAGGGAGTTGGCAGAACTCACAGAGCCTTTGTCTACCTGAAAACCCAGCTGAATAGGGAAAGTCTTAGCTTATGCCAATGGGCTGGTTTTCAATAGTTTTTCCTTTTGTTGAACTGTTGCTATATCATAATAATGAGGATTTGAGAGAAAACTCCTCACTCTTCAGAGCCCCTTCTTTTGCTTTGCTTGCATTTTTTTTTTTTTACCTTTGCTTTAGAGTGCTGTGAAAACATAGTTCATTCAGTATGGATTGTTACTCATGAAAATATTTAAATAGGAATTTATTTGTATTAATCAAAATGAATACATGCAGCTTAAGTTCACCTGTGTAAACTGCCTAATATAATGATAGGGAAGGATTTCAGTGAAAATCTTTAGGTATAATTTCCAGCTGAGATGGTTCCTAGAGAAAATTATAGAAAATTTTCTATCAAGAAAGAGGGAGCCTAGAGTCCTGAGAAGATGAGTGAAGAAGGTCTAGTGAGAGATGAGGATTACAGAACCCTCGACAAGGACAGAAGGTCTGAGAGCTGGGGTTGCCAGTCCAGGCAACCGGATGGATTATTTCATTCTTCAGGACCATGGTAGTTGAGCATATAAAATGCAGAGCAATCCACCCCAAGATGAGGCAACTTCATGGTCCATTTTCCACCTCAGAACTCTTTAAGGTGACTCTTACAGTCTTCGTGCTGTCCAGAGCCCAGAATGCTGCTTCACCTGTTAAGCAACACACAGCTTTTTAATTCTGTTTATCTGTTACCTATATTGGGAGCTGTATTAGTCAGGGTCCTCCAGAGAAACAGAACCAATAGGAGACAGGTAGGTAGGTAGGTAGGTAGATTTTAAGGAATTGGCTCATGCAATTGTGGGCTAGCAAGTCCTAAATTTGTAGGGCAGGCTGGCAGGCTAGAAATTCCAGCAAGGGCTGATGCTGCAGTCTTTTTTCTGCCCCTAGTTTTATTGAGATATAATTGACACATAACATTGTGTAAGTTTAAGGTGTACAAAGTGTTAATTTGATACATTTATATCTTTCAAAATGATTATCACTATAGCGTTAGCTAACACCTCCATCCCGTCACATAGTTACCGTTTCCTTTTTTGTGGTGAGAACATTTAAGATCTACTCTCTTGGGCCGGCTCCGTGGCTTAGCGGTTAAGTGTGCGCGCTCTGATGCTGGCGGCCCGGGTTCGGATCCCGGGAGCGCCCCGAGGCACCACTTCTCCCTCCAACGTGAGGCCGAGTCCCACGTACAGCAACTAGAAGGATGTGAACCTATGACATACAACTATCTGCTGGGGCTTTGGGGGGAAAAAACTGAATAAATAAAATCTTTAAAAAAAAAAAAAAAAAAAAGATCTACTCTCTTAGCAACATTCAAGTATATGATACAGTATTGTTAGCTATAATCACCATGCTGTACATTAGATTCCCAGAATTTGTTAATCTTATAACTGGAAATTTGTACCCTTTGACCAACATCTCCCCATTCCCCCCTACCCACCCCAATTCTTGGTAACGATCACTCTACTCTGTTTCTCTAAGCTTGACTTTTTTTAGATTCCACAAATAAGTGATATCATACAGTATTTGTCTTTTTCTGTCTGACTTATTTCACTTCTCATGCTGCAGCCTTGAGTCCAGAGGCAGTCTGGAGGCAGAATTCCTTCCTGCTTGAGGTTCCTCGGTCTTTTCTCTTAAGTCTTTCAACTGACTGGATGAGACCCATTCACATTATGGAGGATAATCTTTACTCAAAGTCTACTGATTTAAATTTTAATCATATCAAAAAAATACCTTCATAGCAACATCTAGACTGATGTTTGACCAAACAACTGGGCACCATGGCCTAGTAAATTTGACACACATAATTAACTATCACAGAAGCAAAATATCTCTAGGAAAAAAACTAAATTAGAATTTTAAAATTGAATTGGAGGTTTTAAAATTCAAGTCCAAAGTGTTTGTAGGATGGAGGAAATAATTTTGATTGGTAACTAAATAATACATATTCTAGTACCATTTTAGTCACTCTCTGGCTATGTGACTTTGGGTAGGCACTTGATATCTCTGAGCCTAGTCTCTGTTATCCATAAAATGTACTCATTTTACTGGACTGGACTATATGTATTAGTTTATTCATTTTTCTTTCATTGATTCAACAATAACTTACTGAGTTTCTAAGCTAGGCCCACCTGGGTCTATGTTCGATATTACAAGTTTCCTAGAGGTCTACATTGTAGAGACAGCTTAGTGAATCATTATCAAGTTAAAGCTTTTGACGAGTAGCAACAACAATTTCATAGCTGATCTGTTCTGCTTTTTTTTTCATTTTCCTTCTAGTATGAGGCAGCTTCCATTTCAAGACCTTTCTATTTGAAGAGCTGGAGGCTAGGATTTAGAATATTGATTTTTGCTAAGTATAGCTCTTGCTTGAAAGTGATGAGTTCTTTGGTTAATGTCTAATTAATGACAAGGCACAGCCACATGGTTGAATGAGAAATATCATTAAAATAATAAAAATGTATGTGACTTCCTAGCCTTCAGATATCACTCTCAGAAAAGTAACATATTTTATAGCAATTTAAAGCCACAAAAGGGACTAAATAGACATTTTAAAATATACTACATTCAACAATGTACTATATTATATTTAAATATATTAAATAAAATAATGAACTAAAACTTTGAAGTCAATCTTGCTTAAAACGAGTTTGGCTCTTGTCTTCCACCCACCTCCCTGTGAGAGGTCTGGCGAGGGCTCCAGGGAGAAAGGGAGTGTGAGGTGGGAAGGAGAAATGGCAAGCAACCCCATCTTAGGAGGTGAGGAAGAGAAGGGTATGTCCCTGCATCTCCAGGGCTTTCCATGCCCAGTATCCCAGGAGAGGGCCAATGAAATGGGTGTCAACCAACCAAAAATTCCTGGAATCATGGCTGCTATCCTAGAATCCCAGCCATTTCAGAACCTAGAAAATCCTCATCTGTATTGAAGCCTGTGTGTAAAACCACCCGGAGCCCCAAGCTGCAGCAGGACTGGGTGGATTTGGAACCTGCATCTGGATCCCTGGGACCAGTGTGTTGAGATGGTCATCTCACTAACCTCTTGATAACTCTAATCTAATCCACTAATCTCTGTGTTTTATGTGATTGAATTCCTAGACCCCATGTATGTGGTCATAGTGGAGGGGTTACAGTGGCACATAGTAAGAACCCATTAAATAGTATATTATATTTAAACTTTGAACTGATTTAAGAAGTCACACCCATTCTCCCATATAAATTGCTAAATATGTCTTAACATTCCTAAACATCCAGGTCAAGATCTCACACAACATACACCTCTAAGATTTGGAAGTAGGAGTGGTGAAGGAGTGTATTTAATTTCTCAAGAGTCAAGCTTTGTTCTGCAGAAGTGAAATCAAGATTTGAATTTCTATTTATTTATTTATTTATTTGCTGAGGAAGATTAGCCCTGAGCTAACACCTGTGCCAATCTTCCACTACTTTATATGTGGGTGACTGCCACAGCGTGGCTGATGAGTGGTGTAGGTCCACACCTGGATCCGAACCTGCAAACCTGGGCCACCGAAGTGGAACACGCTGAACTTAACCACTACATCACTGGGCTGGCCCCTTGAATTTCTATTTTTGGGACATTTGGTGATTTAATGATATCTAATATGCAGGCTTTAGGATAAGCACACCATAAATATTCCAAACCTCAATACCCCATGAGAACATTATAAAGTCACTGTTCTTTTCAATGCCCAAATTATCATAGCCAGAAATGATCTTCCCTCAAATTTTCCCCTCACCATTTCTGAGCATTCCTAGGCAGCTGTTTTGAGGGTGATCAGGATCAAATCCTGCATCCTCATCTTCTCTGTCCTCTTGGTCAAGCCCATCACGCTTGCTTTGACCACCATGATGCTCAAGATATCATGTTTCTTCTGACACAGCTGTCATCAGCCAGCGAGAACACTGTTAAAACCCTTGGCCTTGGGAGGAAGGGGACCTCTCTTTTGCCATAGTGTCCAAAACATGAGGTGAACCCGTTCCTAATTCCCCACAGCACAGCTGAAACACAGTTATATCTTTTAGTTAAACTTTACTTGGTAGGTGCTCAGATAAAGAAAGGGACTCTACCAATGGGGGGCAAAAAAAGGCAATTTCCAACTGCTACTGAAAGTGTCTTCTCTTAGATCCCACAGACCCGAATTGACTTCAGGATGTCTTCCAGCCTGCCTTCACGAGGCAGGGCTCTATTCCCACCTGCTCCCCACTTTCTGCCCAGCCTCGTCTCATCACTGGTTGAAGCATCCCTATGTCTCAGAGTCTACAGCAAATCTCTCCCCCATGGCTCTGGAGAGAAGAGCTCATGGTTTTTCCCCACCCTCATGTAAAGCCTGCTCTTTACAATAGAGGCAGTAGGAATACCTTTTTTGTTGTTATTTTCAGATATATTTATTTGCAGATATATTCAGATTTTTAAAATTATTTTAGAATAAACCCCACCCAGGTATGTGGTTTAGTTCTTTGAACTTTATAAAAGTCCTACATACGTACTTTTCCAAAGTCTATGTTATTTAATCTTTAAAAAAACTGAGTCAATAGTCCATTTTGAGCGAGTTCAGTCTTTTTCTCCAGCACAACATCAAGAAAAAGTCAACATGTCTTTATTCTGTTCCCTCTATTGTGTATTTATATTCTTGCAAATGGATGCTCATTGGAGAATACACCGAACTCTAAAGAATCTAAGGAATTCTAATTCCACATTTAAGGAAATTATTTAGTTCTGCAAAAACATATACCTAGTTTATATCACTAAAAATAGTTCCTAACATCTCAGCTTGAAGATTCACCATTGTTAACTTTCCTGCATTTAGGACATTCTCTAGAATAATAAGTAGGCACTTAATTTTTTTCCCTTGGAACAAATGGAGAGTTTATAAATTCATAAATTATAAATTCACCACTTAGGAAATACAGACCACTCAAAACTTTCAAAATAAAGTTTTTCCAGATTACAAAAAGTATTCACAACCCAACAATCCCATTCTTAAGCATTAGCCAGTAGAAATGAAAATTCACGTCCACATGAAGACTTGCACATAAATGATCATAGAAGCTTTGTTTGTAATGGTCCAAAACCAGAAACAACCAATCAGATGGTGAGTGAATAAACTAATTATGATTAATCAATACAATGGGACACTTCTCAGCAATAAAAAGGAACAAACTACTAATTTTCCCAACAACATGTATGAATCTCAAAAGCATTATGCTTGGTGAAAGAGGCCAGACTATTTCAAAAGGCTACGTACTGAGTTTAAATGACATTTTGGAAATTAGAGACAAAATTCCAAATCAACGGTTTCCAGGGGCTGGGTATAGGGAGAGAAGATTGGCTGACAAGAGGTATGAAGAAACTTTAAGAGTGATAAAAATATTTTAGATCTTGATTGTGGTGATGGCTATACTCATTGAACTTGAAAACGGTGAATTTTATTAATGGTAAATATCTAACTAAATCTGACCGTAAAAAACTATTTTGTGTGCATTCAATGCTGGGGCACACATTTACATGTATTAAATTTTAATAACACCTCACAGCTACTCCACTGAGCTAGTGCTAACATTTCCACTTAAAAATGAAGAAACTGGGCTTGAAGAAGTCAAGCAACTTACCTAAGTAAGTGGCCAGTTGGGAAGTGAACCCAGGTCGGCTGCTTCTCTGCCCAATGTTGATACCATTCTCCGACACTGCACGTACCAGTAGGGATTATTTTTTTAATTAATGATTTTTTGTGTGTGAAAATGATCAATGATTCTTTTAAAGGATTTAACCAATAAAGAGAGATTTTATTTAAAAAAAAAGAAAGGAAAAACTCACTCTAAATGCTCCGGTTCCAAAATAAGCGTTAACAGTAGACGAACACCATACCAGACACCTCTCTGCACATACTCAGAGGGAAAGATCGATGTATTGTTTCTTCCTCTTGAGCACTTACTGTGTGCCCTGTTAGGAACAGTTAGGAACTGTTCTAAGCCCTGAGGATACAGAGGATCAAGACAAAATCCTTCCCTTCATAGAGCTTGTTCTGAAAAGGGAGCTAGCAAAAAAACAAAACAAGGCAAATCCTAAAAATATTCAGATAGAAAAAATGCTGTGAAGAAAAATGAAAATTGCTAAGAGAATAGAGAGTGATGATAGGAGAAATTTTAGATTCATTGGTCAGAAAAAGTTTCTCTGTGGGAGCCTTTTCTTTTGAGCAGAAAGCTGAGTGAGATGAGAGAGGGATCCATGAGAACATGGAAGGAAAAGCTTCCAAGCAGAGGGAGGGTAATTGCAAAGGCTCTGAGGCGGGAACAGGTTTGGAGGATCTGAGGTGCTGCAAACTGTTGGCTCTTCCTAGAAGACACTTCCTGCACCCAGCGCAGGGAGCGCCTCCTTTTTTTTTTTTTAACACTAGCATTGACAGATTGTTGCAGTATCACTAGTTCACTTTAAAACGCTTCATTTTATCAAAGTGATATTATGTACATGCCTGTCAGTTTCTGCTTACCTGGGGACTGGTGCACGAACGTGCCTTCAAGAACACCCAGTCTGGGGAAGGTGGTCTGCAGCACTCTCCTCCAGGGAAGCTACTACACACTCTCTGCTAACTGTATCTCCATCTCTATGACACTGCTTTAGCACACTCAGTGTCAGGACGAACTAGTGACCTATTATGACGATGACTGTTAGAGCTCTCATTGCTGAAATTAAAAGTATTGACGATAAGTAGATTTGCTAAAAGGGTTTAGAGCCACTCTCTGCTCCAGTCTGCAGAGCCTATAAGGATGCAGCTAAGTTTCTAACCTATCCTCCTAATTGTGGTGCCCTAGACCCACTCCTTAATGGTCCTCTACTCCGCCATTAGTTTAGGATGGGGTTTGACTGCACGGCGCAGACAAAAAGGCAGAGAACCCTGCTTCAGACGGTTGTCCTGTCTTTCCGAAACAAAACTTTCAGAACTTCACTGACCTTACAGAACATTTGGATGAATACTTCGTATCTGCTTTGCTAATGAGTGCTTTGTTTAATGAATGCGGTTGAATTTGGTCTGAGGCTTTCTTTCTTTATAGCCTGTTAGCAAGGTTGTGAGGGAGTGGCTGACCCTCACCATCTCAGACTTTTTGGGCAGCTATATTAGTCTACCAAAAAGAACCTACGAGTTGTGCATGACTAAAGTGATTTAGTTCAATTTGCAACAGTTAACTCAGATTTCACTGCCTCCGTGAAGCCATTCCTGGCATCTCTTTAAGCCTCCACCTGTCGGCCTCCGGTGCCCCGCCTCCATGTTCCTGTAGTACTCTGTGGATGTGTCTATCAACACACTTCTCAGTTTTCTCCACTATACTCTGAGTTCCTCGAGGGCAGGTACTGTTTCTTATTCATCTTTGTATGAGTGAGAATGTGTGAGTCTCCCACAGGGGACTATAAATATTATTGAAAGGGCAATATTTATTGGCTCTGTACTATGTGCCAGGTACTATAGTATGCTCTGAAGATAACAAAATGAAAAGACAGACACAGTTACCATTCTCCTGGAACCAGAGTTTAGTGACAAGACCAAATTCCAAAATTTTACACAAGAAATTACTTAAACTAATGAAGTGTTAGGAAGCAGATATTCAGGTTACCAAAAGAGTATGTAACAAGAGGATAGCTGCATAAAGGAATGAAAAGGAACATTTCCTTACAGAACATAAATTAAGGTATAGTTATTTATTACTATGTTTAATATCTAAGAGTCCCAATCTCCAGAAAAACAGGCCAAAGTGCTAAACATTTTGTTGAAAATAAGAGATAAAGATCTAAAAACCCTTGTCTTTTTAGTCATTCAGATATATCCCTTTATAATGCCTCAACAAAAGATTTAAAAAGTGACTAATCCAGGCAGTGCATACAGGAAGCCAAAACAAATAGATGTGAAGTGCTTGTAGCCAGGTGTCTCGTATCATGCAGAGAGAGTCCATCCATCAAGGGCATGTTTAATCTGCAGATGCCAAGGAACCAACGTGACAGAACATAAGTTGATATTTTTACTGCCAAGTTATTGATGAATGAGGAGATAGAATAACAGAATGTCAGAACTGGAAGAGATTCCAAGACTATGAATGACTTGGTTAACTTTAGACTTGTTCTTAGCTGAAGTACCTTGGGCTTCCGGACCAGGGTTTCCATCCTGAAGTCACCTCTCAACAGCACATTGGAGGCTGCAGCTATGAGATGGAGGAGAAGCAATACAGCCAAGGGTACAAAGAAGGAGAGCAAAACTCATGGATGGGTCTTGAAAATGGTCTCTGTCATCTTGGACAAAGGATCATGAAGCTGTATCTGTGCTGACCTATGGTCATGGAACTATAGGTGATTTTTTTTCTTTATCAGTCTTTTATAATGAGAATATCATAATGATAACAGCTAAAATTTATTAAAATTTCATAATGGGCCAATATCACACTATTCATTTAATCCTCAAGACAGTTATATAAAATAAAATGATATTATTATTCCAATTTAACAGATGAATCTTGCTGCAAGTTAAGAAAGAGAAAAGCTATAGAATAGTAGACCTTGGATCTGAATCTATGTCTGTATTTAAGCTTGAGCCTCAACTACTATATATTATTCTAAAAAAATCAAAATAATTTAATTTAAAAATATTTTGCATTGCATTTTTTTTGGCTAATAAAACTTACCTTAAACAAAATTACTTCTGGCACAGGTTTGGTCTCATGCAGTAGAATGACACCATAAGTTGTCACCACAGTTGTGCAAAATGTTGGAGCTATCTAAATTCAGTTGTTGAATCTTTTAAAGATGGAAGAGTTGTATGGCCCTAAAAATGTATAAGAAAATGTAAAATTTCATCATGTTCAAAGTTATCAGCATATAGAAAATAAATTTACATCTTAGAATCCTGTAAATTCAAAGGGCTTTATATTAAGACAGAAAATACCTGCACATATCTTAAGAAACAAATGTAAAATGGAATCGAGTGATATGTCTCAGTGGGAGTGAAAAGCCTCTGTGAGTTGCTTGAGAATAGCTAATGTGAACAACAAGACTAATCCCCTTTCCAGATTTGGAGCCACGAGGCAAACACGGGCTCCATAAACTTTCCTAGTCTGAAAAGACCCGTCTATCTTCACTCAGCTCATGAAATAACGTCACCAGCAGCACAGAAACCTCCCAGGTCCTTTTCCAATCACTACCCCACCATAGATTTCTTTTGCCTGTTTTTGTACTTTACGTAAATAGAATCATACAATATATTTTTGAGACTGGTTTCTTTCAATCAACATTATGTTTGTGAGATTCATCCTTGGTGTGGGTGATTTTTTATTCTCATTGCCTGAATTCCTCTGCATTAATATTCCACAATTAATTTATCTATTCTATGGTTGATGGATGTTGGGGCAGTACTGGGAGGAGCATTCTAATACTTCTCATTCAGTGAAGGCACATATGCATTTCTGTAGACAACACATCTAATGGTAGACTTGCCAGGTCATAGGATGTGTATACATTCATCTTTAACAGAAACTGCCAAATACCTTTGCAAAGTCACTGTGCTGATTTATAATCCTACCAGCAGTGTATGAGGGTTCCAGTTACTCCACACACAGTTTTGACATTTTTGATTTTTTCATTTTAACTATGCTGGTGGGTGTATTGCGGCACCCACGCACATTTTATTTACATATTTCTGGAGCCAAAGATTGTGAGTATCTTTGGCTATATTTATTGATCATTTGGATATCCTTTTGTGTGAGTTGTCTGTTCAAGCCTTTTACCATTTTAAGATTTTATTCTTTGACTTTTTCTTACTTTTCCCACTCTGTAGTTTTTATTGTCTCTTCATTATTACATTTTTATAAACACAAGTTCTTAGCTTAGTTTTAATGTTTTCCATTGTATCAATATTTTTTATATTATGTTTAGTGTGTTTTGTGTCCTGTTTAAGAAATCTTTGCTTACTCCAAATGTGGTGAGGTCTCTTAACTAGTTTTATAAATATTTTGTGTTATAAAAGCAAGACCTATCCACTGGAGAAAATGTGCAAAATTTAGTAAAGCACAAAGAAGAAAATAAAAATCAACAGCAATCTCACCTCCAGAAGATAATCGCTATTATTATTTTATATCATTTTAGTTTTAGTTTTCTTCACGTATGTGTATGTTTTACATAATGGAGATCACAGTGTATATATACTTGTATGATACTCTTTCTTTTTTTTACCCATATTACTTAAAATTCTTCAAAGGCCTCTTTTTTTCATGATTACATGTCCCATAACAATCACATTACTTATATAAAGAGTCCATTATAAATACTGTATATATGATGTATAATTCTTTATTATTAAAAGCAATGAGATGAATATTTATGTACCTATATTTTAAACTGCATCTAATAAATATTTACAATAAAATTACTACATCTGAGATTTAAATATTTGTTCAGTTCCTTGGTGTGTATTGTAGCATGCCTTTTAGAAAAGTTAGACCCACTTGCTAGTCCCTCAGTGCTATGGGAATGCCCACCTCACTGTACCCCTGCCAATACAGGTATCACAGACTTGTGACAATCTGATGCCAAAACCAGTAACTCATTTTAATTTACATTTCTTTGTCTTTAAAAAGTAGGATATTTTTCATACGTTTATTGGTCATTGGTATTTCTTAGTTTATGACTTATGTTCATATGCTTCTTTCATTAACCTTTCAGAGTTACAATCTGATTTTTAGGACTCCAAGTAATGCATCATCATAATGTATATTTCTTTGTGTATAAATGTATGTATTTAGATACACAGAAAAAGATCCAGAAAAATAAGAAGCTACTGAGATTACAGTTGTGGCTAAAGAGATTTTTAACCTTTTGCAAAATATTTTAACTACCTATGTACTTAACTAATTAAAAAATTGATTTTTAAAATGAATATTCTACTTCATTGTATGACCTCGGCTGCCGGTTTTGCTTCCATGAGATGTAGCAGCTCTTTGTTCATTGGTGGGAATAACTGCAGAGTTCAGCAACCTTCCACGCATGTAACTGAAATGCGGTAGCTTAGGGAGGTCTGCTTGGTTTCCTCTTGTTGGCCATTCCACAAGATTGGTAGTGTCTCCCTGTAGAGCAGAATTGACCGAGATTCTTCTGCTGATGCCTCCGTGCTGCTTGTTATAGGGTTAGGGGGCGTGAGGAGCAGAGGGACAGCATGAGTGCCAACTGTGATCATCTCTGCTTTAGATACTTAGATTTTATAATCATGCTGAAATATTTTAAACAGCCTAGGAGGCAGGGATACTAGGGTGAAACACAGCAAATAGTTTAGCCCACAGGACAAATTTTAAAATAAGAAATCGATTTAATGTTATCAAAAACAAAATAGGAAATATATGCAAGTGTTTTTAGCTATTTAATGATATTCATATTTAATTGTCACCTGATTTAAGTATATAGTTGTCGCTTTGTCTAAGTAGTTTTGAGATTTTCTCCCCTAGTAAGTCAGCCTCTCCCTGAAACCCAGGATGTCATTATTTTGTTATATGATGACAGTTGCTAAATTGCTTGTGTCAGTTAATGTGCCATTAGCTGAACTGTTTCACAAGGATGTTCTTCCTAAGATGAAGAGGGCGTATTTTACATGGGATATTCTTTTTAAGCACTTCAAGGCTGTGGCCTCTACCCAACCATGTAGGTGACAAGGAGACATCTGAGACACAGGTCCTAAGGCCTGATAATTTGGATTTGCTTTTGAACTTCTTTATGCATCTTGAGATGCTGCCAGGGGACAGTGACCTTGAAGAGTCGGGTAAGATGTTAACCATGGCCTTTGAAGTCCTAAGGGGCAGGGAGAGTAGGGCGAGAGGCAGCAGATAATTTAGCAGAGTGGGCAAATTTTCCTGGGCTTTAACTGGAGCAAATGTCCTCTGGCCATTTTGGAATGATTATTACTAAGATCACCACAGCCTCCAGAGCTTCGCTATATTGATCTTTTGATTTCAGCCCCTGTTGTTAGGCTGTTGACTCACCAGACTTCAGCTCAGGCTCTCAGCTCCATCATTATCATCATCATCATCATAGCTGCAATTTTATTGAGCCTGTAGTAAGAGCTCAAAAATAGTAGATATTATAATTGTTATTCTTATGTTTCAGGCTCTGTGCTAAGGTAGTTTTTTAAGGTACTTTAATCCACACTTTACAGATGATGGGGCTGAGCTCATGGATGTGAAGTGACCTGCTGAATGTCGTGTGGCTGCAAGTGCTGAGGCTGAGATCTGAACTCAGTTCTGCCAGAGTGCAGGGGCCACATGCTCAGTCAAGATGCTGTACTCTCCATTCTTATCCCGCTACCACTGTGACTTTGTCCATCTACAGGACCATGTTCGTGCCCTGCTATGGTAGGAAGAATAATGGATGTCCAAAGATGTCCACATTCAAACTCCCAGAATACAATATATTATGTGGCAAAGGGGAATTAAGGTTGCAGATGGAAATAAGGCTGCTATTCAGCTGACCTTGAGATAGGGAGGTTATCCTGGGTTATCAGGGTGGGTCTAACGTGATCACAAGGAAGAAGGAGGCAGAAGAGTAATCAGAGTCAGAGAAGGAAATGTGATGAAGAAGCAGCTCAGAGTGATTTGATGTGAGAAAGACTCAACTGGCTATTGCTGGCTTTGAAGAAAGAGTGAGAGGTCACAAGCCAAGGAATTCAGGCAGCCTTGAGAAACTGGAAAAGGCAAGGAAATGTATTCTTTCTGTGAAGGATAATTTTATGAGTCAACTTGACTGGGCCAAGGAGTGCCCAGATTAAACATTATTTCTGGGTGTGTCTATGAAGGTGTTTCCAGATGAGATTAGCATTTGAATCCATGGGCTGAGTAAAGTAGATGGTTCTCCTCAATGTGGGTGGACTTCTTTGACACCCTTGGCTCCCCTGATGCTCAGGTCTTCAGATTGGGACTGAATTACACCAACAGATTTCCTGGGTCTCCTGTGAGACTTCTCAGCCTCCATAATTGTGTAATCCACAATAATCCTCATAACAAATTTCTCTTTCTCTCTCTCTCTGTCTTTATATAGAGAGCAGGTCTCTCTCTCTCTCTCTCTCTCTAATATACTATTGGTTCTGTTTCTCTGCAGAATCCTTACTAATACACTCTCCTAGAGCATCCAAAAAAGGAACACAGACTTTTTTATACCTTAATTTTAGCCTAATGAAACTCATTTTGGATTTCTGACCTCCAGTACTGAAAGGTAATAAATTTGTATTGCTTAAGCAACTAAGTTCCTGGGAATTTGCTACAGCAGTCATAGAAAATTTCTACATCTGCTGATGACGAAATGAGGAACTAAGTTATTAGTGGCCCTGAACCAAACCAGGGAAGACTGGAGACAGAAGCCAAGCAAGACACATGAGAAACAGGTAAAGCTTGAAGCTAAACACAGGTATAAAATCAGACAGGAGCTATTCCCACTCACAGTCCAAGCTCCGTGTGTTGGCAGTGGATAAAGACATTCAAGCACAGAAAAGACTAAGCAGGGACACAGTGAGGGGTGAGACAGCCTGGCACATCAGACATCTGCAGTGTAGAATAACAAAAATAACAAGATATCTGTTATTTTTGTCTAAATTATAAAAATGTTGAATGATATCTTTTCTTGTACTTAATATTGATCTTTTAATATTTTTACTATTAACTAACTCAGAATTAATTAACAGCTTTGATAATTAGACATAGCCATAGTGACAATTGATTGTTTTGCCACTATTAGAATTCATTCATCAACAAAAATATTCCTAACTCAGTCTTATCTATTTCCAATTATATTGAAGGGTTTCAGAATTTAGAAGGAAGGATAAGGACATATATTCAGATATACAGTGATGAGGTCACTCTTTATAGATTTGAGTTTTTAGGAACAGATCATCAAAAACTTAATTAGAGAGACCTAAGTGTGAATTCCAGTTTTGCTCCTTAATACCTAAATGAGCCAAGGTGAGTATTTCTCTTCAATGAAACTCAATTATTTTTACCTATAAAATAAAAATAGCAATGCCTAGCCTCAATTGTTGTGAGAATTTAATGGAGACAATATGTATATACAAAGTACAGAGAACTGGGTTATATTAAGTAGAGATAATGAAATCTACTTTGCAGTGCTGTTCAAGGATTAGAGATATTGTTGGTGAAATGCCTAACATAATACCTGGCACATAATTGGGTCTTAACAAGTGGTTATCTATCACCACTAGGGCCACCACCACCATTAGTGCTATCCAACCCTGGGGATAATTAAGGGCCAAATAGAGGCATAAAGGAGACATGTAGGGCCATTCGTCTAGGGAGAGAGTTTTTAAGAGAGGAGCTGAGGACTCAAGTTTTTCTATTCCGTTAGGATCTCTTTTGTCTCTAGGCTGGGATGTAAAACTGGGTTGCGTTTGCTTTCTGTTTGGAAGATGACCATGCTCTTGGAGGACTGAGGTTTCAGGGGAAAGGAGTAAACATAAAGCTGATTGCTTAGGCTTGGCTTTTAGAGAGTAAAAAGAATTTACAGAGTAGAGATCTTTGGGTTCACCAGGACTGGACACAGAAGTAGTACATTCTTACAATCACTTCTAAGCCTTGTGCCTGAGATGTGACGTTTCCAACAGATCCTGGTGACTCCTGGGCTGTTGGCCTTATGGTTCAGTGGTGGTTTTCACAGAGAAGCAAATAACCAAGCACTGGCAAAACACGCTTTCCCATTCATACAAAATAGGACTTTTTAGAGCATAGCACAGCATAGCAATAAATTAGAAGTGACATCACTATTTAGGGGGATGAAAAATTTTAGATTAAGATATAAAACGATTCACACCTTTCTCCTTTTTCTTTCACTTTGAAAAGCTCTACTTAATCTGGCCAGAAACTTTCTCTGGCTTTGAGTAAAACAAGTCGTTCCCCACCTCCCACAAAATCTTTCTTGGTTTTTCTGGGGATGGTCTCTCACACTGAGGTCTCAAGGCAGCCCCACCAGCCCTTTTTCTGTTATTCTATTGCGGAATCGCCAAGAATCCTTGGGTAGTAGTGGGTTTTCTCAGTTTGAAGATGAAGGCAGTGTAATTACTTAACTGTTCTAATCCTGTGTCTGTGTGCAAGGAGAGAAATGACTGCTCCATGTGATTTGTCTTTAGAGAGAAATTATCATCACGGACAGTTTCCTTCCATCCTGAAGATGTTATATTCCATCACCAATGGGCTTTTTGCTGTTGTTTGCTAATCCATTACTTGCATCTATGTAAAATTGATCTTTTTACTAATAGTGCTAAAAGAAATTGCAGCTGATTCTCAAACCTGCTTTTAATGTTTTTCAAAGCACCTTTATAGGACATATTTCATTTCCTTATACCTGCCTTGTTCCACAAAGGACTTAGGTGGTGAATTTCTGTGGTTCCCCTATTATTTCTCTGACTATTCTTTCTCAATTTTCTGTAAATGCTGATGTTTCCCAGGGTTTGATCCGTGGCCCACAGCAACTGACATTATTGAGCGTTTCCTGTGGGCCATGCATTAGCTCATTTAAGACAGGACAACAGCCATCTCATGCTCATTGGATAAGTTCATACATTCTGGTAGTTTGAACTTCTGCATATACACTAACAACTGGCACTCTATTTTTGTAGCCTCCATTTTAGACTTATATATCCACCTGCCTATTGGACTGCTCTACTTGAATATTCCACGGGCATTTGACATTTCTGTATCACTCAGGTTAACCTAAGTTATGCTCAATGTCTTAAAAAGAGCTATAATTCTCTCCCATGCTACACGTTCGTCATGGGTTGGCTGGGGGTTCTGCTCCACACTGGTCTCACTCAGCGAACTAAGCTGACAAAGCACTACTGTCTAGAGAATTACCAGTTGTCAAGGCAGAGGGAGAGAGAGCTCTGAGGATCCTAACCTGGCAGTTAAGCGACACAGTTTTTTTACAACTTATTAGCCAGAACTAGTCACCTGGCCCCATTCAACCATAAGTGAATACAATCCCTCTTTGTGCCTGGAAAATTGAATATATTTAGAAAATAGCATGAATGACTATCACAATATTCAAAACTAAATTTGAATATTTTCCCCAAATCTATTTTTCTTCTCTTTTCAACACCTCAGTTGGTGGCACTGTCACCTACCTGATCACCCAGTGCCAGAAAACTGGACCCAAGGGGAAGGATAAACGCCCATATTACAGAGTCATCGTGCCATAGTAGCCTTTCTATATGAATTAATTTATTTGCAAATCTAATTAAAAACAAACTATGACATGATGAATCCCAGCACATTCTGGAAATGTGATTACTTCTAAGGTTAAATATGATTTTCTTAACATTTATGAAGAAAATCTTAATGAACAAAATACTCAACTATGCACAGACATGAAAACATGCCCGAATGCAGCATGTTTTCTATATCATTTAGGTTGTCTTTTCTAGCTTATGAACACATGGTGGAGAAAATACTATTGGCTTAGGTTAACTGAAATACTCCTTCCTTGGCTTGTGCAGACATCAACTAAGATCCATGGGTCTGAAGAGCCTTCTTTCCATTCCATATACTACGTTAGCAAAATCTTCGCCTATGAGTTGAGAATCTGCTGTGTGTCTAAACTGCTTAACTTTTATCATTCACTCATTTATTTTTTCAAAATGATCACTTGGCAGGCACTGAGCTAAGAGTCGGAATCTCAGAAGTGAATTCTTTCTCTGTGCTCAAGGAGCTCGCAGTTGCTGGGCGAGACATATGGCAGGGTTATACTGACACCCTATTAGGATACACATTAGTCTATGGGGACACAGAGGGAAAAGCAACGATCTCCTCCTGGAGGAGTCTGGGAAGCCTTCACAAGGAGGTAACATTTGAGTTGGGTCTTGAAGCTGGAGTGAGAGTTTGATGGATAGGGGTTTTGGAAAAGTCACTCCAGGTAGAAGAAGAACACAAACAGAGGCTCTGCATCCAGGAGGGGCCAGAGCTAGTGGAGAAACACTCAGAGGTTCAGGTTGCTGGGGAGTCAGAACAATGGTGATGAATGATGAGACAAAACTGGAATGATAGGAGAAGCTGTATTTTAAAGGACTGTATGTTATGCCAAGAAGTTTACATTTTATCCTGCAGATATTTTAGGGAAATCAAAACATAATAGGGATCTGAATAATATAACAGGGTCACCTGAGAGAGAATTTACCCCAAGGGAAGAGAGAATTTGGTTCTCTGAGTCCAACTGACCATAGAATGAGACACTGAGAGAGAAAAGGTTCCAGGTACATTGTAAAATGTGTACCTGATCTGGACACTGTAAAGGGGTGTACATGCCCTCTAGAGGTGAGAGATGGAGGAGAGAGAATATTCATGAAAAGCCACAAGAATGCTAAGGAATCAGAAAACAAGCAACCTACTATAGGCACTATGAAAGAGCCGAACATACATCATGGGAATTCATTTCCCAGTTCATAGCATCCAAAAAAAATGCACAAGTTATCCTGAGCAAGTGATGGCAGCAAGTGGACAAGCATAATGATGGAACAGTGCCCAGACAGTGGCCTGGGCACAGGTGGGGCTGAGGCAGAGGTAGGGATGGTTGTGAAGAAGACTGGTGCTGTAGGCAGTAGCACAAGAAGTGAACCACAAGACACATGCGTATAATGTAACACCCCAGAGACTCTGAAAAATGAGAAGAGGAAGGAGCTTTTTAAGCTTATAAAATTTGGGTGCATATTTTTGATGCAACTTCAATAATTCAATGGATTGCTATGGTTACAGGTAGATTATATCTTTTTATGAGAGGGGGAGTGACAAGCTCAGATTTACATTTTAGAAGTGTCACTCTAAGAGGTAGAATAAAAGATGCCTCAGTGGCAGCGTCCCACATACAGCAACTAGAAGGATGTGCAACTATGGCATACAACTATCTACTGGGGCTTTGGGGAGAAGAGGGAAAAAAGGAGGAGGATTGGCAATGGATGTTAGCTCAGGGCTGATCTTCCTCACACACAAAAAAAAGATGCCTCAGAGAGGGGAGCAATAGCAGAAAATCACTTGCAAGATTTATGGAAAAGTCCACATGAAAGATAATAAGGGATTTACTATAGTCAGTAACAGTTGAAGGGGAAGGGATTTTGAGAGAGATTTTTGAGGTAGGATTAATATGAGTAGGTGACATAGAGGAAGAGAGAAGAGAGAGGTTGAGGAAACTCCCAGTGTGATTGGGGATACCATTATCTGTCGATAGGGAATTCCAACGAGCGAGCAGTTTCCCAGGGAGGCCTTATTTTCCCCAGAGATGCTGGCTCTGAGTGGTGAGAGACAGGCCAGCATCAGGTCACATTTAATGGGACAATACCAGACACTCTCTCCTTTGCTTTAATGGCTTAAGGGTGCAGAGCGTACTCAAGCATTTTGGTGTGTCTTTCACCATAGGACCTTGAGACATTTTTAACAAGTTTGTGTCTTAGTTTTTCCATCTTTGATACCACAATAATATTCTTGGGTAAAGATTTATGGTCTAGTGCTCACAAAGTCCTTTGAGTGCTTTGGTTGAAGGCTCAATATAAATTACTTTATTAAGTATTGACGAAAGCTTCCAGTTTGCAGGGTAGCCTGAAGAGGGAGAGAGAGAGAGAAAAGTTCTTTGAAAAGATATCTTTTTGATGTAATTCTTTTTGACTGATTAGTGGGTAAGGAGATTGTGAGAGGACAGAAAGGAAGTAAGAGAGAATGAACTATGGTGGAGATGTGACTAGGATGGGTGTTTCTTCAGGTGTGGGCTGCAGACAACGATTAATATATGCAAAGACATCATCTGGGCTTGTTCTAGGGAAGCATGGTTCAATTCCTCACTATCAAAATGGTTTGTGGTTCCTGTGGGCGCTTGTCCATCTGCTTCGAAGAGTTAAAGCAGGACCTGAGGAAGAGGAGACAATCAGGCCCAAGCTTTCAGCACACTGCAGGGGCTCGCTCTCCTCTGGCGGGGACAGGAGTGCTGGGTAGTAATTGGAACCCACAGCTATCTGTTTTAGGAGACAGAAATAGGCTTCCTCAGGAAAGTGGCAGGTCATGGGGCTGCTTTGTACTGAGCACTTTTTAAAATGAGGGTGGAAGTGGATCACTGAATCAGTAAAGGACGGCACCCACAAGCAATGAAGAAGGGGAGGGGGGTGGACCGTCTACACCTCAAGCTGTTTAAGCCTGCGTGTTGTTGGGCTTCATCTCTCCACCATCATTGGCTTAACCGTTCCTGGGAACAGACAATGCGCCTCAGGTTTCTCATTCTCTTTGATATGCTTCTGCATGTCTCCCTTCGGTTATTTTTGGTCTTCATCTGACATCTCAGATTTTGTTTAAAAGCAGCCTTCGGTCATAGAATGTTAGCATTAAAGAGCCTCCTAAAAGATCCCCCTTTTCATCTTATATAGGAGGAAATTGAGGCTCAGAGAGGTTAGAGGGTGCTGTTTGAGCTGCCCAGCTAATTAGTGGCAGAGGCAAACTATTAGCAGTTTCTCCTGTTAAAACAGTGCCCATCTCTCACTTCCGTACAACACTTCTTGTTTTACTCTCAACCTGTGGCACCAGGAGCTGGCAAACTGTGGCCTACACTACCAGACCTAGGTGGGTCACTGTCAGCGGGGGACTGACAACCACAAGCCCAGAGTAAAACTCTAATGAGACATCCTGAGCGCTCCAGGAAAGCACCCAGAAGACATGAAGAAATGGGCGGTAAGAAGGTCAGAGGAATTAGGGAGCAATGTGTCATCTTTGGTGTGTTAACCAGGCCCACGGGGAAGGAGTGAGATCAGTCCCACTCAGTTCATCCCAGGAAGGATGCCGGGGAGAGTAGCAGTGGCACCCAGACAGGTAGGTGGGCTCCTGTCCTTCTCAGGAGGCTTCATGTTTCCTCTTGGTTCTGTTTCTGCCCTCCTTTCGTTTGTGAGTGTGATACCAGCTTGACACAAGTTTGAAATATGGGAAGCCATACTGTAGAAAGGAAGCCATATTGTAACTGTGGGTAACCTCCAAGTGACTAACCCAGCTGGACACACTCTGGCTTGCACGTAGGCTAGATAATAAATAACTGGAACACAAAGAAAACTGCATGCATCACGATTCTATGACCCCTGCTTATGTATCTACTTCCCAGCTGCCATAAGACGATAACTTGGTTCTTTTGAGTTCCTTAGGAATCTAACAATCCCTGGACAGAGATTCTATACTGGTATCCATCCTCGATGACAGCTGAAAGGTCTGGTATGGCGACTCCCAGTCTACAGTGCCAGATGGTCCACATTCCTGACCCCTCCTCCACAGGCCACCAGCCCTATATAGCTGCTTTAAGATTCTGTATGTATGGTTCTTTAGGATGCTAGTCCACCATCTTCCGATTAACTAGCTCATTCCTTAATAAAGGTCCTTCCTCTATCAACATCTCGCCTCTTGATGGATTGGCTTTTGTCTTGTGGTGAGCAGATCGTGCCCTTTGCGCAGTAACAAGTGTTTATTCTTCTCTTCCAGGAAGCTGTGTCTGTATGCTCTAGAAAGCAGGGTGCAATCAGGTGGATGTATTCACAATAATGAAGTTCTGTAATAGTCCCAGAGACTGTGACACCAAACGTCTAATTCGACAGGGCTTCTGTAACTCATCGCCTATGAGTTTGGAATTTGATCATTTATTTTTTTAAGTAACAAAAATGTTATTTATAAGACTTTCTTATTTTTTGGTTCATTTCCACTGTTCTTCAGGATTGTAAAAACTGGCTGGTCTTTTTTATTATTATTTTAATGTATTGTTTTATTTGTTTACTTATTGATGTTATCCATCCAGAGTGTAGCCATCCAGCAACAATATATAATCCATAAATTTAATTCTAGCTTCAGCCTCTGAATCACCACTTGAGCAGTTGGAATTTTGGGGGTGGAGTAAACTGTCATGTTGATAATAGCGTTAGAGGAAACTTGGGCCTGTGAGCAATCATCTTTCTTTGTCTCACGTCCACACTAATTAAGCCTCTAAAAGTTTGGGGGTGGGTCAGGCAGGAGAGTTAGAGATGAGCCTCTAAGATTCTCTTATCAGGTATAAAATGGTGTCACCAGACAGTCCCAGAGTTTAATGATGCAATAGAATAAAACATAAGCACTCATCAGTTTCTTCCTGTTTCACATCAACTAGCTAGATGACTGGAACCCCAGGCCCATATAAATCCATCCAGGGCTCTGGATCCTGTGGTGAAACTAATCTACTCCTAATATTCTTGGTGTCCACTGGTGCTGATGCTCCCAATGGAGGGGAAGCATTGCTGTTACTGCCAGTGGCACTAAGGTAGGAGTCACTTTTTCCTAGTAGCTTCTGTCCATTACAACAATTTCAGAAGCAACATCAAAGGTGAAAAATACTAGAACTAATCTCTGGGTTAAGTCACAAGCTTCCTCATTCTCTGAGTTTCCCAGAAAAACTTTAATGGGTAGTAGAGCTTTTATTTAACTACTTTCAATTATTCTCCCCCTCATTTAGGCTTCTGACATTAGCCCTGATGAACCAGGCTGTTCCTCTGTCAGAATCTAGCCTCCAGGTGATGCTTCTAGCAGATTCTCTGCTGGAATCACATGTTGTCACCTTGACCAATTTCATGTACCCTGGGTCTCTCTTCCATCTGGGTAAGTCCCTTCTCCATCTGGTAGAGCTCAGAACAGCGGAAAGGGGCATAGAAAAATGAAAATGAATGGGAGGATAGTTCTTGTTTTTTAACAATTGTGGTCTCTTAACCTGAGGCTAGCATTCAACCTCTAGGTGTTCAGTCATATTCCTTTCCCCTAAACTCTGAGTTTCTTGTGCAAACATACCCTGGCAGGACAACCCTGCCAGCCCTTCAGATATGATCAGACATTCTCAATTGAATAAAGACACACTACTTAGAACCATGTGCTGGGATTCCTGTTTTGCCCATTTGAAGCCTTGGCACTACTAATGTCTTTATGAGATTCTCAGGGAAACATAGTCTGAGGCAAAGATTGGAGTGCCAGTAGATACTGGGGAGAGATCTTGGGAATATTTGTGAGGAAGTGAGAAAGCAAAATTGTGAGGGAAGCAAGGGGAAAAGTTGAACTGCAATATGGGTGCAACAGGGACTATAGCCAATCCCATGGGGAGCTCTGGAGCTGGGATGGCCCTTCAGACTGGTCCAGAATTGAGGTAAGGAGCCCGGGTCTTTGTAGTCCTGAATTCTATGTGGGCTGCCAATCATTCCCCCACCCCACTCCAAGAAGGGCATAACCTTGGGCAAGGCCGCTGCCTTCATTGGAGGACAATTGCCCACGAGAGATTCACTAGTCAATACTCCTAGCCACTGGAGAAATGAGCGTCTTGATCCAGAAGGGAGGATTTGGGGGCGTATCCTAGCATCCTCTACACATGGCAAGCATTCCTTATTGAGTTTATTTTATTCCCCTTCTGGGCATACCCAAAACTCTTGTACTGCCTGGGGCTTTAAACTGAGGGATAGAATATAAAGATATACAACACCAGCAGGGCGGGTTTTTGCCTCTTTCCATTCTGTGCTTCCTTTCGGCCTGCAATCTGATGAATGAAGCAGGAGAGAGGACACAAATATGTGACCACAGAACCTGTCGCCTACAGTGCTTTGCCCTGGGTCAGTGGGAGAGGAAACCTGTTAGCGAGACCCAGACATCCCCTTCACAATGCGAACCAACTGGTACTGCTTCTCTTGCATTTTTTAACTTAAATCCTCTCTTGGCACTAGTTAAACTTTCCCTCCTATAAAATAGATCATCCCCAGGCTGGCCCGGTGGCGCAAGCGGTTAAGTGCTCGTGCTCCCGCTGCGGCGGCCCTGGGGTTCGCCGGTTGGGATGCCAGCACGCACCCACGCACCGCTTGTCCAGCCATGCTGTGGCGGCGTCCCATATAAAGTAGAGGAAGATGGGCACGGGTGTTAGCCCAGAGCCAGTCTTCCTCAGCTAAAAAAGAGGAGGCTTGGCAGATGTTAGCTCAGGGCCAATCTTCCTCACAAAAATAAATAAATAAATAAATAAATAAATAAATAAATAAATAAATAAATAAATAAATAAATAAAATAGATCATCCCCCTACTCGATACTTCTCACTCAACATTCCTGCACACTCTGCTTCTATCTCTTTAATATAAAACTCTATCTCTTCAATATAACACTACCAGAAGAATAATGATACTGTTATTATATAATTTTCCCTACTAAAGTAGGCAAAATATTAAATGCTCTACTTTGTTTTTTCCAAGGTTTTGGTAGATTGGCTAAGTCACCGTCTATTTCTATGTCTTTCTAATGTGACTTCCTATACTGCAGAGGCTATAACACTGAAGTTACCAGAATGATTTAACTTCCCCCATTCAGATGTACATGTTCAGGACTCAAATTAAGTCAAAGGAGGAGAAAGAGGCACGCAAGGCATCCATTTTTCTGGTACAGACCTAGCAGGCTCAGAGTGGCTCTGGAGCCAACACCTTTGGTGTTAGGTCTCTGACCCCTGGATTGTGGCTAAGATACTGTGTGGCCCTGCAGTCATCAGTCGTTCTTGTAACTTGCTAATTCTCCCTCTTCCTTATGACGGTAGAGGTAGCAGTTATCTTGGTGGGCTGGTTTTATGGTATTATTCTTGGAGTTAATCCTTCAGACTCAGCTTGCAACAGTTTTTTAAGCATCTAATTCCTTCAATTAAATCCCTTTCTGTTTATTAACTGAGACTAAACCCTGATTTATGAAAACCAGTGATTTTTAAAAAAATCCACGTCTGCTTAATTTGGAAGTATTTAGACTATTATTTGACTGCCAGTTTTGTCTTGATATGTGTTGTTTTATTGTCCTAAACATTGTCATTTCTCCCCCGTTGGGTGGTCCCTACATTTCTGTCTACGCAGAGAGATTTTCTCACTTCTCGTTGAGGGAAGAATCCTTTCTGAAGTGCGAGGCCATTTCCAAATAAGTCCTTCTATCTTCCTTAATCTCATCTTTCTCTTTGACCTTTGAAGTCAAGGAAGAGTGCCCAGAAAATGAAACAGAACCCAGGTAATCTCTCAGAAATCCTAATCTGCAGGCATGTAAATTATCTTTCTGGCAGAGATGCTCTTGGCCTCTCTTGACAAACCCAGTTTATCACCCCTGAATCTGAGGCCGGTTGCACGTGGAAGTGGTTGTGACCCTCAAATGAGGAGGTATTTCCCATCCTCTCCCCCAGTTATTGCAATTCCCATAACATTAGCAGTTACCATCCCCATTCTGTGTTAGACAGAGATGAGAATGCCTTTCCACTTCCTGTCCTCCCAAGCTTCTTTGCAAGCCTGGCATAAGCTTGGTTGACCAACCGAGCTTGGTTGGCCACTGTGTTTTCCTCT